>NC_085032.1:7280673-7326334 GCF_963692335.1 Osmerus eperlanus | reverse complement strand
GGAGCTTGCCCCCCCCCCCACTCCACCCACCCTCCCCAGGGCTGTAAGGGGACTTAGGGGGCGTCGTGGGGTGTGTGTGTCGGAGCATGCTGTTCCTGGGTCCTCATTAGCCGCTCCTTTGTTCCAGTGAGCCGTACTCCCGGAGCCCAGATGCAGCATGTCCACATCAGATCTTCCTCCTGCGAGCGGTCTTGAGAAGCTGCCCGAATCTGGCTAATCCCCAGACCTCGCCTTTCTTTCTGCCCTCTCTCTCTCTCTCTCTCTCTCTCTCTCTCTCTCTCTCTCTCTCTCTCTCTCTCTCTCTCTCTCTCTCTCTCTCTCTCTAACACACAAATACACACACACACACTTGGACACATTTTGATACACACACACACGAAGAAGCACACACACTTCACCTCACCAGCGTATGACCGCCAGCGGTCACACACACTTACTCAAGTAGATAGTTGCTGCAGTGTGAGCCTGGGACTGTGCTTGTGCGCTAATCCCTGTTCAGGGTCTGGTCACCCCTCAGGGACTCCAGCCTGGGCCTCACTCCCATTGTTACACAAATCTGACCTGCAGATTAGCGGCTAACACATCTAGCGGGCTTCACAAATGTAAATGAACGAAACCAAACAGGCAGCCAAGACGACCTGTGGGGGGGGGGGGGGTGCGTGGGGAGTTGAAGGCCCAGGCGGGAGGGTTGCGTGACTCGCGGTCACGAGTCTCCAATTAGGCGCTAAGCCGGTGTGTGAGAGAACTCTTTCGCGGGATCGGTTCGAGTTTCGCTGGAGTCCGATGCTACTTTTGGAACGGGGTTTGCGGGAGTGCGGGGGCAGGAAGCAGAGAGAGAGAGGCAGAGAGAGGCCAGCACTCTGTTTTCTTGGGATTGAAAGCTCGACTCTTCTCTGTGGTCTCATAAATCCTCACTAAGCCTCTATGGCTCGGTGCTAATGACCGTGTCCAGTCCACAGCCTGCTGCAGGCCGACCCAGACCAGCACACCTGCCTCTGCTCCGCCCACAGGAACACCACAACACCTCAACTCCAGGGGCGCGCGGTGGACACAACGCCGTTCATGCTTTCAAAAAGCCCCTCCAAACGGTTAACCGGGTTTTCTAACAACGACATACGTTGCTCGTTGACAGTTTTCTTTGTGGTGTTGAACTGCTGTGATGTCTAGTGTGTGGAAGTGAGTTAACGCCCCGTTTCAAAAGGGCTGTGATGTCACTGTGGGAGTGGCTGAAAGGTGTTTAGCTCCTCCCACCTGCTACCTGAGGTGAACTTAGATACCTAGATTTGATTAACATTTGGCCAAGGGGTCAACAGGGTAAGAACTCACTGTCCCACGAGAACACACACCACCCTACACTTGACCTACCATCCCACTAGAACACACACAGCAGCACAGTAAGAACCCATTGAACTCAGTTATGAACTTCACATTCTCACTGTACATTGATGATTTGATGGTTTGATCGAGAGTTCGCTGGTCCCCCCCCCCCCCCCCCATATGTCCCTTGAAAGAAAGTGTCTCCTACATGAAAACATGCTTTTTGTATTTGACTGTGTATTGTGTTTCTGTCTGGGGCAAAGCCTGGGGTTCTAACAGTTTAGTAACAAAGGCTGTGGCATGAGGTCATAAAACAGACCCTGTGTTTGTTTCCATAGCGATAGCACAATATCCCCCAAGCTCCCCTCTCCGACGCAACGAAACACTCTTTCTTCTGTGGAGGTCACGATTCACATCCATCCACACACACACACACACACACACACACACACACACACACACACACACACACACACACACACACACACACTGCCCTTCTCTCCCCACGCGACTGCAAAGAAACACCGGTATGATTTCAAGACCCATTAAAATATCCCACCATGTGTCTGGTTAATGTGCTTATCCTTGGGCGTCATCTGAAAGCCCTGAGCTGTCCTGCCTGCCGTAATGGAAGCTGACGTCAAAACCAAACGAAACACTCAAACCATTTCTCCTCCGGCTCGTGTTTCAGCGATGCTCACACCACGGCCGTCTGTGCAACCTCTGACCCTGAAACTTGCACTCGCGTTGCTTGAAGGGCTGAGATGGTAGGGGGTTATTTTTAGGTATCTCGTCCCGGAGGAATCTTTGCTGCTATTAACGGGAGGAGAGAATGTGGTGGTTCCACAGGGAGTCAACATGGGTCTATGCTCCATCTCTCCTTTTATGTTGTGTTGGTCGATGCTGGTATGGCTCGATGCTGGTATGGCTGTTTTGAAGCTGTCTTGAAGCTATGCTGGAATACCGTGTACTGGGTGTAGGAATAGGATTCCTGTTTAATTTTAATACATTTCAAAAATGGCCCAAACAAACAGGGACATAGTATGGTTTCAAGCCCACCTGATTCACAGATGGGATTAAGTCTCTGTGTGGCCCTTCTTGACTGCGTCCTCAGGGAACGTACACAGCCATAGTTATTCCTGTCCCCGTCCTCAGAGAACAGGGCTATGCTGCCTCTCTGCCTCAGAGAACAGGGCTATGCTGCCTCTGCCTCAGAGAACAGGGTTATGCTGCCTCTCTGCCTCAGAGAACAGGGCTATGCTGCCTCTGCCTCAGAGAACAGGGTTATGCTGCCTCTCTGCCTCAGAGAACAAGGCTATGCTGCCTCTCTGCCTCAGAGAACAGGGTTATGCTGCCTCTCTGCCTCAGAGAACAGGGCTATGCTGCCTCTCTGCCTCAGAGAACAGGGCTATGCTGCCTCTCTTCCTTCAATGTCACAGCTTGTGGAATGTCTGTTGAACGCAGTGTGTGCTTTCCAGTGCGTGTTTCCGTGTGTGTGTGTGTTGTATAGTACACTTCCAAACATCTACAACTTTAAAGTACTCAGAGGTGAAGGAAGTTAGCTGAAGAGAAGGCTAGCTTTAAGATGAACACTCCTATGGCTGTGCAGCCAGATGTGTGCGCTTAAGTGCATGTGGGCTTGATGTGTGTGTGTGTGTGTGACTGGGACTGTGTGCTTGATGTGTGTGTGTGTGCTTGAGGACATGTGTGTTCAGTGGGTGGGTGGATTGAATGCGTCAGCCTGGCCCAGCGCTGCAGTGCTCTCAGTCTCTCTCTTGAGTGGAAACATCATGTGTCTGTGGGAAGCTGAGAGGAACAGCCCAGTCTCTCCTCTCTGAGAACACACACACACGGAGAGAGAGGGGGACAGACAGACAGAAAGAGGGAGCAGAGAGAGACTCCGAGACAGAGAGACGGAAAGAGAAACCCAACAGGAGGAGTGAAGGGGAAAGGAGGGTCGATTCCTCTAAGAGAAGACACCCAGGACAGCTGCAGGGAGCAGAGCCAGTCCCCCCCAGTCCTCCTCTGGGACAGGGTGTGCCCGGCTATGCCATGCTAGCTCAGAGAAGCGGTCTGTCTGCCGGCCGTGCGAAGGTGTCCGTTCCTCTCAGGGAGCACCCAGACCTGGGCCAGCTGGAGGTGGGGGGCCCTCGCTCCCGCTCCCCTTCCCCAGCGACGGGGCCCTGTCCCTGGGCGCGCCTGGCCGGCGTGGACGGCTGCCTGTCGGAGCCCCACTGCCTGTGGTTCCAGCTGCTGGCTCGCTCCTACTGGGGAGACGTGGAGCTGGGTCTCGCCGGCGTCCAGCACGGCGTCTCCTGGGCGAGGCTCCGAGAAGCTTCCGGAAGGAACTGTGTTCGCTCCAGGGTAAGGTTGGTCAGAAGGACTGTTTGGCTCTGGAACACTGTTCGAGTCAAACCTGCCTTCAGGCTTGTCTGTAAGAGTCCCGTCGGTGTGTTATTAGAGGATGCTGAATATCCTTGTTTATATTTGAACTCTGGTGTTATCTGTATTACTGACAGTCCTTGAGGAAGCAGTAATGCGTTGGCTGAGACTGAAAAATGTGCGCTAGGCTAGTCCCCGGCTGGAGGGTTTTGGGTTACATAGCAAGTAGTAGCTGAGGAAGTGTGTGTGTGTGTTTGTTGTGCTGCTTCAGGAATGTGTGTGTGCGTGCGTCACCCTGGGCTCTGGTAGCGTGCGTGGCCGACCGCTATCTTCCACCGGGCAACCGTGAGCGCAGCGGTCTCACGTTTCGTTTGCACCAGGTCCCCATGGAGACCGCAGGAGGACAGGAAGGGGGGGGAGGAGGAGGAGGAGGAGGAGTGTGTGTGTACAAAGAGACAGCGCTCACTGTGGGCCACGCGGCGGGGCGTTCCTCCGGATCCCCTCCCAGGAACAGAGCCGTTCTAGAGGAGAGCTGCAGGGCGGCGGGAGGATGGAGAGAGAGATGGTGGGAGGGAGGGATGGAGGGAGGTAAGGAGGATGGATGAATAGAGGGAAGGGAGGACGGAGGGATGGATGGAGCAACGAGGCGACTCCCTCCAGACAGTCTTAAGGCTGGAAAACACCGGCAAATTCCACCATTCAAATGGCCAGTGACTGAATGTTGCCAGATTCCTTCGTGAAAATCGCCATTACAGCGCTGGTCACGTCCACGGACAGGTGTGTGAGGATGATGATGATGATGGTCAGGACAGCCCAGGGTCCTAGTGCCGGGCCCCAGACATGCCCTCACTGCTCTCCCTGCATCACTACTTCCTCTGTTCTATAATTCAACACGTTAAATATAGACCTGGAAAAGGACTCTCACTGTGTGTGCGTGTGTGGCAGCTTTGTGGCAGCCTAATGGCTTAGCCGTTGCGTAACCCAACATGAAATTTTGACGATCCAAAACAAACAAGGAGCCAGGCAGCAGGATTGTGACTCACTGTTTCTTGAAGCTTAGCTAATCGACGAGCCCGACTGCAGCTGAGGTAGAGAATTCTCCTCTCATATTCTCTCCTCCTCGTCTTCTCTCCTCCTTTCCTCTCCCATATCCTCTCCTCTCCCCTCTCCTCTGTGTACTGTGCAAGCTGAGTTGTGGGGTCACGGTGATGTCATGGTGATGTCACCAGTCCTCCAGTTGTGGACAGACCCAGCCCTGTCCCCTGAGAGCCTCACATCTGCTCCTCTCGGACGGGTGGGAGAGGGGGAGGAGAGGGGGGGCGGGGGAGGAGAGGGGGAGGCAGGGTGAAGGAGGACAGAGAGGGAGAGGAAACAGAGATGGAGAAAAGCTCAGAGAAAGAGAGAGGGAAGTGCTTTGTTTTGGACTCGCCACCGAAAGACGTGTTCGTCTGAACCGCAAAACTCCCCTTGGCTCATATCCCGTGTCGAGGCTGGGACTGAGGCTGGGACTGAGGCTGAGGCTGGGGGTGTTTGTCAGGCGAGGAGGCACTTGTGGCCTGCAGATCTTGTGGTGTCCAGGGCGACCGCCGACACGCTCCCCCTGCGGTGCCGTGGTCGGCCTGCAGGGTTCTCCTCACCACGTGTCAGAAGACGTATTTCTCAGACGGCCCCAGAGCAGCAGGGGGTCCACAGTGGGGGGGGGGGGGGGGGCGGGCGGGCGGTCACTCATGTCGGCTGGGGTGACTCACTGTTTTCTGCACGGATACCGTTGCCGTGAGAGACGTTCATGACCAGTCCAGTTTCTTCTAAATGGCCCAGAGCACTTCTTCTAACTGGGTGCTCAGTCAGAGCTGCGACACGACTTCCCTCCACGGTCGACGCCAGCAGCTCTGTTTTCTCCAAACAAACACAGTGAAATGAAACAGACAAGGACGTCCAACATGCACGTCAGGGTGTTTTAGCAGCTGTGTGTCCACGTTGGTCTCGCCTGTCGGTACGCTCGCTGCTGTCGTGAGGACATTCTCCAACCCTTCTACCTCACCACGCTACCGAACTCCACCCTACCATGCTCTGCTCACTAGTCATCCCTCTGTAGCCTGGCTCGTAGCGGTGGGATTTCCTCCACCCTAGAACACCTGGGCCGCCACCCGGTTCTTTAAAGCTCACATCGCCACTAACAGACCTGGAGGGAACGGAGTTGTTTACTTCCTGGTTCCCTCCCCTTCCCAGAGTTCCAGGGCACAGTGGTTGCCATGACTCCAGAAGGCGGCTGGGTTCACTAACTGGACGTCAGGGGAGATCAGCAGGAGAGGGTTTCACCCTGGGGAGTAAACAGGGGGTGATGGAGGCTAATGTTTGGCCGCGGGGCTGTCAGCAGACAACAGAAGCTTTCTGTTGGTCTGCCCAAACCTCTGCTTCACCTGGATTTGAACCCAGGACGCTGGGGTGATGCTTGTGTGCGACGCTCTCTGAGCTCCTCTTTACTGGTTGTTTACGTTTTCGTGATGTGATTTCAGTCTGAACAGAACAGACACATATTCATATTCTCCCTCTCTCCCTCTCTCCCAGGCCAAGCAGAAGGGTGGACGTGGTGACCAGAGCGAGGCGTCGGTGTCTCCGGGGACCGTGGAGGAGGAGGCGTTCTCCTGGCCGGGCCCTAAGACCCTCCGCCTGCGACGCACCTCGCTGGGCTTCGGCTTCACCCTCCGACACTTCATCGTCTACCCCCCCGAGTCGGCCGTCCACTCCTCCCTCAAGGTGAGACTGGGCGACCACTGACCCCTGACCCTGCAACACTCTGGTTGTTTGCTTTAAAAATATAACTTTTGACTGGTACTGTGTGTATATATGTATATATACACACACACATATGTATTTATTTTATTATAAATATATATGATTTTTATCAAATAAGATGACACTTTATTATTCCCCTAGGTGGGGGGGGGGGGAATTATAAATGTATTCTAAGTTATATCCCTTAATTGCTGCATTCTCATTCTTGATCCTATAAATTTATTATTCTGTAACTGGGCATATAGTGTTCCACAAACAGTTTACTTCGGAGTTCGTTGAATTTCAGGAAGTGGAATCGTATGTCAGTGGCAGAGGCTGACCAGGGGCGGATTTCTAGTCAGTGTAGACTGTGGCTGACTCAGCAACTCTAGGGTTCGATCCAAAACAACACGTAGTAGACAAGTGCAGCGTAAAGGCGTGGCTTTGTTAATGTGAGGTCACGATCGTGCAGCGCATCACGCTAGCGCATCATGCCAGCGCATCACGCCAGCGCATCACGCCAGCGCTGCGCTCCTCTGTGTCTCGCAGCAGATCGGGTGTCCCTTCTAGAATATTCTAAAAGGCATTGGTGTGACAGGGCACGGAGGTCTACCTACGGGGGGAAAGTCCTTGCCTGGGTTGTCGCTGTGTCGTCCTCTCCTGCCCTAGCCTTGAGCCAAGCTCCCTGGTGATGACATCACTGTGTCTGTTGCCCTTTGACCCCGAGTCCTGCTGCTACAACACTTCCTCCTGGTAATGAACAGGCGAGGTGTGCTCCCCTGTCAATACAGGAAACACTACAGCCTTTCAAGTGCTGCTGGGGAGGAAGTTGGATATGGGGGGGAGGGGGGGGGGGGTTGGTGGTTGCTAGCGAGGTAGCTTTGTTGTTTGCTCCATGTGTTTTGTGAGGATAAATCCTGTCTGACTGAGAGTCTTATTAAGAGTGTTTGAGCAGTTTCGGTTGGGATATCTAAAGGGTGACAACTACAGACTACAGTTCCTGGTAACGAGTTGTTTTGCCGAAAGCTTTTGGAAAAAAAAAGAAAAGAAAGAAAAACAAATGAGATGATGAATGGATTCTTCAACACAGTCATTACAACAGCATCTTCTTCTGGCTCGGGTGAGCCCCTCTCGTTCTGTGGGTGATGGAATGATTGCACCCTGAGTCCTGGGCCAAGTTTACTGCCGTTCACGGTTTAGCTGACAGGCCGTAACAACTCACGTCTTACTGTAAGACGCATCTTAAGAACTTCTGGGAAATGCTAACTGAAATCTGACTTTGCAACAATATGGCAAGCTTGCGTACCAACACAAAGACTGTCATGAGGGCCAAGACATATGTTCCCTGACTTGTAAGTTCGTAGAATTCAGTTTGACGATTCCAAGACACCCCCCCTCCTCCTCCTTTTTATTCTAATTACTTTTTCAGATCTCTTGGGTAATCGGGCGGTGGGGGTATTTTTCTGAGGGTTAGCTATGTGTGAAGAGGGTCAGGCCGTCTTAAAGGATAGCCGGGAGAGAAAGTCGAGGGTCTTAAAGGATGTGAGCAGAGCATATGTGTGGCTGAGGGGGGGGGGGGGGGGGCAGGATTAGGGAGCACGTGTGGGGCTTTAACCCTACCCCTGGAGGAAATGAAGGATTTAGGCTTTAAGGAAATGGAAAGAAAACAAACACACGAGGTGGACTCTCTCTTCAGACGGGGCAGAGGGCTAGTCTGGCTCTAGCCCTGACAGCACACACCTGGCTCCTCTCTCCATCCTCTCTCTAACCCTCTCTCTTTCTATCCTCTCTCCATCCCTCAGTCTCTCTTTCTCTCTCTCTCTCTCTCTCTCTCTCTCTCTCTCTCCATATTGTACAGTCATCCACTCTGCCTTAATTGAGGAAAAGTGAGTGATTTCTCTGATGTTTGTTTTTCTCTGTGCTCTCTTTCAGGATGAGGACAACGGCAGTCGAGGTGAGTGAGCCCACTTCCTGTTTACTTTGTTTCTTTCGTCCCCTCTATACCCTCCAATCCCGTACAAATGGAAGCATCCACAACAAATGGCTCATATCGTGTTTATTTAGCGAGAATGGGTAGCGAGCACTTCCTGTTTCTAACGGCATCGTTGAAAAGCCATTTCCGGAACTCTCAACCAGAAGTCCCAGCAGCCTTTGCGCCTCTCTCTCTCCCTGTCGTTTGACCGACGGTAGACAGGCGTGTGGTCAGAGCTTGTGTGTGTGGCGTCACTGCTGTGATTGTACGGTAGCTGGGACAGGAAGAGACTACACGGTCCCGCGTGACCCTGTGGTCGTGTTCTGCCCCCGACCCTGTGGTCATGTTCTGGATGGTGTGGTTCCTCCCCTGACCCTGTGGTCATGTTCTGGATGGTGTGGTTCCTCCCCTGACCCTGTGGTCGTGTTCTGGATGGTGTGGTTCCTCCTCTGACCCTGTGGTCGTGTTCTAGATGGTGTGGTTCCTCCCCTGACCCTGTGGTCATGTTCTGGATGGTGTGGTTCCTCCCCTGACCCTGTGGTCATGTTCTGGATGGTGTGGTTCCTCCCCCGACCCTGTGGTCGTGTTCTGGATGGTGTGGTTCCTCCCCTGACCCTGTGGTCATGTTCTGGATGGTGTGGTTCCTCCCCTGACCCTGTGGTCGTGTTCTGGATGGTGTGGTTCCTCCCCTGACCCTGTGGTCATGTTCTGGATGGTGTGGTTCCTCCCCTGACCCTGTGGTCATGTTCTGGATGGTGTGGTTCCTCCCCTGACCCTGTGGTCGTGTTCTGGATGGTGTGGTTCCTCCCCTGACCCTGTGGTCGTGTTCTGGATGGTGTGGTTCCTCCCCTGACCCTGTGGTCGTGTTCTGGATGGTGTGGTTCCTCCCCTGACCCTGTGGTCGTGTTCTGGATGGTGTGGTTCCTCCCCTGACCCTGTGGTCATGTTCTGGATGGTGTGGTTCCTCCCCTGACCCTGTGGTCATGTTCTGGATGGTGTGGTTCCTCCCCTGACCCTGTGGTCATGTTCTGGATGGTGTGGTTCCTCCCCTGACCCTGTGGTCGTGTTCTGGATGGTGTGGTTCCTCCCCTGACCCTGTGGTCGTGTTCTGGATGGTGTGGTTCCTCCCCTGACCCTGTGGTCATGTTCTGGATGGTGTGGTTCCTCCCCTGACCCTGTGGTCATGTTCTGGATGGTGTGGTTCCTCCCCTGACCCTGTGGTCGTGTTCTGGATGGTGTGGTTCCTCCCCTGACCCTGTGGTCGTGTTCTGGATGGTGTGGTTCCTCCCCTGACCCTGTGGTCGTGTTCTGGATGGTGTGGTTCCTCCCCTGACCCTGTGGTCGTGTTCTGGATGGTGTGGTTCCTCCCCTGACCCTGTGGTCATGTTCTGGATGGTGTGGTTCCTCCCCTGACCCTGTGGTCATGTTCTGGATGGTGTGGTTCCTCCCCTGACCCTGTGGTCATGTTCTGGATGGTGTGGTTCCTCCCCTGACCCTGTGGTCGTGTTCTGGATGGTGTGGTTCCTCCCCTGACCCTGTGGTCGTGTTCTGGATGGTGTGGTTCCTCCCCTGACCCTGTGGTCGTGTTCTGGATGGTGTGGTTCCATGCTGCACTGCAGACAGAGCTGGATGTGCTGGTGGGGCCGTGAGCTTGGAGGCTGGGTATGGAGGGCTGGTCACAGAGGACTGGCTCTCAGTCAGGATACACACACACACACCCCTTACACACACACACACAAACCTACACTCACACACACACACGCCGTTTCTCCCGCGTCTGTGACCAGCACAGCTTGGCTGCAGAGGGTCCACGGAGGGGCTTCATCCGCAGCCCCCGGAAATAGCTGCACACACACACACACACCTTTCTGCTGCACGTAGCTGAGCATTAAAGGGTTGTGTTAGGCCTCTGTACCAGCCTCTGTTTGTGCTGCTGAAGCCTCCCTGCAGAGTCCCCTGCCACCAGCTGCTCCGCTTCTCACCAGTGACTCCAGGGCCCCGGGGACAAGGCCACGTCCTTTCTGCGTCGCTCTGTCACAACGTCAATACTGCGCTCCCATGCTAACGCTAGCTGCCCCGTGTGCCGTATTGATTCAGCCCGGGCGTTTTGCCCCAGCGCTGGTTCCCCTGCTGTCCCACTGTGTGCTCCAGGGCGCTCTCTGGGGAGTCGCGTTTCACGCGTGTTTTTTCGGTCGCGATCCACGGCGGGAGTGGAAGGATCGGCGTGACGACAGCATGATGAGTGTGACGCTTGGGGTATGAGCGGGAAGGTGAGCCGTGGTGAGTTCCTGTATGGTGTTGGCTCTCGGTGTCGCATTCCTCAGAACTGCCCCCCCCCCCCACACACACACACACACATTATGTACACGCATAAACACACACACACCATCCCCACCCCACCTCTCCACAGGAGCTGAAACATAAATCAACACACACAGGGTCCTGCTGTGGCAGCAGGAAAGCCTTAGGGTGTGTGTGTGTGTGTGTGTGCGCGCGCGCGCATGTCCATTGTGTGCCTGTGTGCGTACATCTCCATGGTGTGTGTGTGTGTGTGTGTAGGGGGATCCCATTCAGCACTCAGCTCACTAGAAGATGAATCACGGCCCCTCAAACTCCTGCCTGCTGGGTTCTCATACCTGCCTGGTACATGCAGCCACGCAGCCATGCAGCCATGCAGCCAGGTTCATCAGCACCCTGGCCTGGCTGCACAGTGACCTGCGGGCTCCTCTCTGCTCCACACTCCTTACAGGGACAGCTCCCCGGCAACTAGGGACTTGGAGTTGCTGTCACCTTGTGCCTTTGTCTCTGCTGTTAGTACTGGAACTAGACCCAGACCTAGTCTGGAGGCTTTATATGTCCAGGCTGTGTCCCAGTCCCCGTCCTAGCCCTGTCCTAGCCCCAGCCTCCCTGCTGAACAGCAGTATCGTTTATTTACTGGACTCGGGGCCAGTGTGTGATGTGGCTGTTGCTGTTTGGAAAGAGGGGTTCTGCTCACCGCATGTTGACTATCTGGGTGTTGCCGCTGGAAACCCGAGAAACACACACATGCACGCACACACACACACACACACACACACAGCCTGCCTAGACGGGGGAACCTTGTCACAATCTAAACATGGAGACAGAAGAATGAAGAATGATTTTCTCTGTGTGTGTGGAAGTGCAGCCCATCTGTCTTTTATTGGCTGTCACACTGACTGTATACACATCATCATGGCTGGTACTGTCTTTCATACTCTCCCCCTTTCCTCTCCTCTCCGTCACTGTCACCAGTCCTCCTTCCCTCCCTTTTTTCTTTTCTTCCTCTCTTTTTCTTTCTCTGCCTGTGTGTTTTATTGCACTGTTGCAGAAGGACGTTCAAATGAGGCATGTTGTGTTATGCTTGTGAAGCTGTGGTACTCCTATCTCCCCATTCCCCCACCCACCAAAAGAAGAAGAAGAAACATTTGAAAAAAAATCGACATCTGTTCAAATATTTGTTTTCTCGTTCTGTGTGAAACTTCTCGCTGGAGATATTGGATTAGTATTCCGTTTCTGGCACATTCTGGTGGGCGGCCATGGAGATCTCACAGCAAGCTAGAACACGAGAAAATAGAATTCCCCCAAATTCTCCAGAGGGCTTTAAAAACACCCCACCTTCCCCAGCCCTGCTCTGGACCAGAGCCCCTCCCCCTGCTCTGGACCAGAGCCCCTCCCCCTGCTCTGGACCAGAGCCCCTCCCCCTGCTCTGGACCAGAGCCCCTCCCCCTGCTCTGGACCAGAGCCCCTCCCCCTGCTCTGGACCAGAGCCCCTCCCCCTGCTCTGGACCAGAGCCCCTCCCCCTGCTCTGGACCAGAGCCCCTCCCCCTGCTCTGGACCAGAGCCCCTCCCCCTGCTCTGGACCAGAGCCCCTCCCCCTGCTCTGGACCAGAGCCCCTCCCCCTGCTCTGGACCAGAGCCCCTCCCCCTGCTCTGGACCAGAGCCCCTCCCCCTGCTTTGGACCAGAGCCCCTCCCCCTGCTCTGGACCAGAGCCCCTCCCCCTGCTCTGGACCAGAGCCCCTCCCCCTGCTCTGGACCAGAGCCCCTCCCCCTGCTCTGGACCAGAGCCCCTCCCCCTGCTCTGGACCAGAGCCCCTCCCCCTGCTCTGGACCAGAGCCCCTCCCCCTGCTCTGGACCAGAGCCCCTCCCCCTGCTCTGGACCAGAGCCCCTCCCCCTGCTCTGGACCAGAGCCCCTCCCCCTGCTCTGGACCAGAGCCCCTCCCCCTGCTCTGGACCAGAGCCCCTCCCCCTGCTCCTGAAGCTTTGTTGTTTGGGCGACTTCATCTGCTTCAGTTATCTTTGGGCATCCAAATGATGCTGGCTGGATTGAATTTGTATGTGCGTGTGCTCTCTCTCTCCCATTCTCTCTCTCTTATTCTTTCTCTCTTTCATTCTCTCTCTTATTCTTTCTCTCTCGCTCTCTCTGTCTCCCTCTGTCTCTCTCTGTTGCACTGTCTCTCATGTCCACATTCCAAGGAAAATCATACACATGGAAAAATAAGAAGCACTCACACACATCCATGCAAGCACATATGCACACACACTCCATCTACCACAATGGTGGCAGGGCTGACAGGACTCTGGGGGAATATTGACACACCGACTGAAACTAACGTTTCTTGACTGACAGCTAGTAGTAAAATGTTTACAGTGTCATGTGATTAAGGATATGAGATCGGTCAGCCAGGATACCTCTCCTCTCTGTCGCTAGGCGGTGTGCAGGCTGGGCTAGACTGGCAGGTCAAAGGTCACGAGGAGGAGGACGGTTGCACACGGTGTTGCTAGGCTGCGAGGTGAGAGACGTGTCGCCATGGCGACGTGGAGCTAATGAGGATGATGTTTGAAGACGGTTCCACCACGGTGGTCTCCTAGCTGGGCTCGGCCTGTGTTTGCGTGGACAGGACTGAGGTCGTTCTTATGCGTTCAGTTGGAGCAGACCAGCAGATCAACACAAACAGGCCCTTCTACACTGTCTTTGAAGTCTCTTGGCAAGTCTCAGAGCACATGGAGGTCAACCTGTGTATGGACTAGATGTTTGTGTGTGTGCGCCCATGTGGTTTGTTATGTGTGCGTTATGGGTGTGCTTGTGTGTTTGTGAGTGAGCGTGTGTGTGTGTGTTTTGTGTGTGTTCCAGAGAGAGTTGGATGCAGAGTGCTATGGCAGGGCTAATGCAGGGAGCGGACAGCCATCCCAGCTCAGGGTAGAATAACATTATCTAACCCATAACATAGAGAGAGATGAGTCAGCCCACACAACCACACTCCAGCTGGGCTGCTAGGGAGAGCAGCCAAGCCGCACACACACACACACGCACACGCATGCACACTCACACATACACACAAACATCAGCAGAGCACATTTTCTCACACACTGAATAGAACCCTAGCAAGCAAGGTACTCTAATGCAGAACTCAAACTAGATAATACACACACACGCAGGGCCAACTCTGTCTGCATGCTGTTTACATCCCGGCAACGGCTTTGGGACAGGGAAATATCCACAGCTTTAGATACTCCAGATATAATGCAATTCATCCAGCTGCAGGACTGCATACTTCTAGAGTCCAACCAGAGAGAAGGGGGCTGGTGGTGCAGTACTGGGAGGCAGAGAGACCCACCTGCTATACTGCTCTCTGCATGTCAGCTGTGATCAGACCAGCCCACAGTGTGTGAAGGGGCAGATCGACCTCCTCGTCGAGCCAGCAGCACTCTCTCCTCCACCTGACAGGCCTTCCCTACTGTCTGTGTGTCCTTTAGCGTTTAGCGCTTCTCTACTGGACGCAGGCATGTATTTAGCGTTAGCTTGATGTGGGCGGCTGCTCTTAAAGCCTCAATCCGATACGCTGCAGAGATAAAGAAGATTAAGAGCGACCCGTCATTATCCACAACCAACATCATATGTCAACATCCTGCACTAATTTCCAGCCGGAGATAACCTGTGATTTCCCAGGGTTCCTAGTGGCTGGCGCTGTTTCGCGAGCGTGTCACGCTGAACTGCATGAAGGTGAAAGGGAACAGCTTTACCCTTGGGGGGGGGGGGTTTCTCCTGCATGTGAGGAATAAGTCTTTAGAAGAGCCTGTAGCGCCCTCTGTTGGATTGGTGGAGACATGCCTGGGAGAGTTAGTCTGGCTGGTGGGGGGTCGGTAGTGCAGGTTCTGACTGGAGGACGTACAGAAAGGTTGATGTTTTACAACATCTTTGCTGTGACGGTGCCCAGGGAAGAAGATCACGCATCAAAAAAACGTGTACGTCGTGGAGAGGAATCCGTTGCCGTGGCCCTCTCCACCACCAGAGGGTGATCCGGTCCGCTGGACCTTCCACCCAGGCAGAGAGAGGGACGGAGGAAAAGCAGGAGAGATGATTGGAGGAGTGGAGCAGGGGGGGGGGGGGGGGAAGGAAGTAAGTATGCTGAAAAGAAGAAGAAAAAAAAAATCTGCCAGCTAGGCATAAAACTGGGTGGATGGATGAAGGGAGGGAGGGATGAAAGACGAGCAGGAGATAGCCGAGGGATGGAGGGTGGGGGAGCCTGGCGGGTGACAAGCCATGCTGAGAGGGACAAATGCACGAGTGTGGACCTTTCACTGGCCAAGGTCATCTGGCTGTGGACGTTCTGGAGACCTAGTCACACTCACATTCTACCCTGATGCACCTCTAATTGGTCAATTTGGAGCCTGTGCTGTCTCATTTAGCTTTGCAGCAGTGTGTGTGTGTATGTGTCCAGGACAGCCACCAATGTGAATCTGAAGAAACCTAATCAATGCAAGTCCTGTCTGGTCCTCAGAGCCAAAGTATGCTAGCTAGTTCTGCCCCCACACTTCTGAAAGTAAAGCAGTGTGTTGCTGTGTCCAGCTAGCGCTAGCTCACAGTGTGCTGCTGTATCCAGCTAGCACTAGCTCACAGTGTGCTGCTGTATCCAGCTAGCGCTAGCTCACAGTGTGCTGCTGTATCCAGATAGCGCTAGCTCACAGTGTGCTGCTGTATCCAGATAGCGCTAGCTCACAGTGTGCTGCTGTATCCAACTAGCGCTAGCTTACAGTGTGCTACTCCAGTGGCCCAGATCTGATACCACAGTGGCTCTTCCTCTGTGTGACCTTAATGTGCGTTGTGCTGTGTCGTTGCCAGGGAGACAGCGGAACAGGCTGGAGCCAATGGACACAATCTTCGTCAAGCAGGTGAAGGAGGGAGGCCCCGCCCACGGAGCTGGACTCTGTACAGGTAACACCAGCCTTGCAACACCTCCCACACTCCGTCTCCACGGAGACCAGCCCGTGCTCCAGTTGGCAGGGTGTGAATGGCACGAGTCATAGTTTTTTAATAATTAAAAATTGTATTGTGTTTTGAAGTGAGATTTCCCCTCAGATTTCTTCGGGAAACAAAGTTACTGGAAATTACTGAATGCTCTGAAATAAAATATCCACTTCCTTGTTCATTGGCGTGACTAAACAAGGCAACTCAGGCAGTTCCTTTTACAGAAACCACCAGAACAAGATTTAGGTTCCAGAAAACCCTGGCAGTTTTTAGATGTGTTAGCGGCGTCGGCGTTGGCACTAGACTAGAAGAGTGTGTTACAGGAAATGTTAAGTGGTGGGATACAAGCTCTTGGTTTCCTTTTATCAGCAGAGGTTCCTCCCAGGGGGGGGGCGGAGGGCCAGTCTGGTGTTCCCACCATTATCTCCCCCCCCCCCCCCCCTACTCCCTCCAACGCTTCCTGTAGATGGCATCATCAGAACTCTTGAATGAATGCAGATCCTGAAGCCATCCCTGCTCTATAAACAAGCTTCAAGACCCAAGACTCTGATACTGCTACTCCTGTGCGATCTCACCCTGCACTATCCGGACCCGGCCACACCCTCGTTCCACAACACACTGAGAACCGCACTCAGAACCGCACTTTGAGAAGCTTGACACGTAACCACATCTGAGGGACGTGAGAACCACTGTTCTGGCAGGAGGGGCCGTCAGAGGTTCTCTTGCTGTGTGGCCTGTCAGTGACTGCTGATGATGAACTGGGGAACATGGGAGAACGTAGGCTTACACAGTGTTCTCCTTCCCTGCTCCTCTCTCCAGGGGATCGTATCGTCAAGGTGAATGGAGAGAGCATCATTGGAAAGACGTACTCCCAAGTGATAGCCTTGATACAGAACAGGTAAGGAACCACATTTCCCATAACACGCCTCAGGTATGTAGGAAGACGCCCGTCTGACAAACAGCGCCGCGTCACTCGCACGCGCGTCGTTTTCTGTACCTGTGGCGATGTCCCAAGCGCATTTGTCTGGAATGACTTTGGTGTTCATGTGGTCTACATCAGATAGCGTAGCTCGGACAGGAAAGCTCAGCCCTGGTCAGATCTCCAGAATGATCCGTAGAGTGGAACAGGATATCGCTTGCTCCAATAAAGTTATTTTATCAGTAATAATCTTTGCCCCCTGGCAGTGTAGCTGCACTCTGTTGGGAAGCTAAATGAAGTCACAGAGAGCCAACTGCATCCAAATCCAAAAGGGTTCAAACCTCCAGTGAAACAGTAAATAGGCAGTGCAGTCAAGTACATACAGGAAACTGTTTGCTGAAACTGTGACGCTTATACACTCCCCTGTTATCTCTCTCCTTCCTCTCCTCTCTGTCTCTCCTGTGTTTCTGTCTCCCAGTGACACGTCATTGGAGCTCTGTGTGATGCCAAAGGATGAGGACATTCTGCAGCTGGTAAGCAGAGCAGACCCACCCCTGCATGACCCCTGCACAACCCCTGCTTGATCCCAGCATGGCCTCATGTCTGGGGCGTAGACGACACTGATCACCAAGTGGTACAGTAACAGGGTTAAGAGACAGTCAGCCTGGACATTCCACCCAGGAAGTAGGGGACTGCTAGCCTGTAGCCTCGTCCGCTGTACAAAGATGACTGTTTGACGTGTCTGAGTGGACTGTGACCCTGAGGAGGTTAGGTAGACACGGCGAGGACGAAGGTCTGAACACCGCCGCCCGTAAGACTGACGTCTTTGGATGAACATAGCTCGGACCATTTCCGCCCCGTCTACCGAACGTCTCCCCTCCCCGCGTCTGAGGGAAGTGCAGCCTTCCTCTCAGCTTGCTGCGGTGGTGCATTAGCTCCTAATGCGGCCTCTCTCTGTCGAGCTAAAGCACTTCTCTCTGTTTCTCATGGATTACCTGCCAGCTGGGGTTTACTGGCCAGGAAGAAAGAGTAGAGGGGAGGGAGGGAAAAAGGGAGGGAGGGGAGAGAAAAATGAGAGGGTTGGCGAGGGAGAGGGAGGCATAGAGAGGCTGGGAGAGATGGAGAGAGAGGGAAAAAGAGAGAGAGAGATTAAGGGCAGAGGGAGCACCCCTTTTTATCCCCCACGCTGAACCCCCGTCACCCGCCTTCAAGCAGACCATGACGACATTACCACCCCACACACACACACACACACACACACACACACACACACACGCACGGCCCAGTCAACCAGCGCTGTTGACTTCCTGTATGGTTGTTCTGTGGAATAGAAGCCTAGACTGACTGGAGCTCACAGCGTCATGCTAAATGCACAGATAGCTAGCTAGGCCTCAGCTTGGCAGAAGCTGCAGTACAGTAACTTGCCTTCGGCACGCTGGAAAGCTTTCCAGCTCTGATTATTGCCTTGGGCACTTGACAGCAATTCATGCTAAACAGGCTAACACAAGTCATATCGGTCTGACGGTGAAATGTGCCAGCATTGCGTGGGCTTTGTAAATTAGGCAAGATGCCATCTCGCTGATTTATGTGTCATAATTCATGTGCTTCTCCTGTTCTTGACAGCAACAACAATGTCAGGTTTTTTCCCGACAGAAATCACCACAGGAGAGACTAAAACAGTCAACCTTGTTTCCAAGCTTTTCTGTGTCTTTTTATACGCCCTCTTTTTGCCACAGTATGTACTGTAAGGAGACGCCCAACACCAGCCTCCTTCCTCCTCCTCCTCCTCCTTCAGTGAGCGTGTACGCCAGTGGTCTTCAACCCTGGTCCTCAGGGCCCACTGTCCTCCGTGTTCTAGAAGTTTCCCTGGCTCGGATGAATGGGTCGTTATGGAGCTCAGCAGATGACACAGGCAGGCTGGACACGGGGCGAGGCCCTGCACGGCTCGCACACGAGCTCTGACACTGCAGGTCACGTAGCTACTGTGTCACATGACCTGGCTGTGTGTGTGTGACACAGGAGCCTCCCCACAGAGAATGAATGGAGAAAGAGAGAGCGAGAGGGGTAGGAAGTGATGGATGAGTGGAGGTATAAATGGACTGATGTCGAGGAGGGGTGCCCACAAGGTCCCGCTGGTGTGTGTGTGAACTACAGCGGAGGACTTGCTCGCTCAGCCGCCCCATACCAGAGGGAGAGAAGCTGCAGTCAGCTGACTCCTCAGCGTGCTGTTTACCAGAGAGCACAGACTGGCATGGAGGGGGAGAGAGAGAGAGAGAGGGGGAGAGAGAATGAAGTATGGAGAGATGAGGACAGTTTATGGCTGCCTTTAGATCAAACAGAAGCTATATGAAGCAAGAGAGAGAGAGAGAGAGAAGGGGAGGAGGGAGAGGGATAGAGAGAGAAAAAAAGAGAGGGAGAGGGATACAGCAGAGGGAGAGGGAGAGAGAGAGAGAGAGGGAGAGAGCTGTGAGGATCTGGGGCTCAGTGTACGCTGACAGCGGTTGGATGACAGGCAGGAGGAGGTGATGAAGGGCGGATGACGGTCGCGGGCAGGACGGCGCCCGGACTCATCCCTGAGTCGCTGAGGGACACAGAGGCCACGCAGGTGGCCGGCAGAACGTGACTCCTCCTCTCCTCCTCCTCCTGGGTTTCCCCCTCCTGCCTCTGTACATGGTGGGCCTCCAGCGCTCACACAGAAGAGAGTATTTTTAGCGCACGCTGGAGTACAGTAACAGAAGGATCCATCCGGCTCCTCTCCGCCAACCGTCCACCTCGGGTTTTCCCATCTTGCTCATCTTTGTACTTCTCTTTTTTCCCCTGTCTCTCTCTCTGTCTGTCTGTCTCTCTCTGTCTGTCTCTCTCTCTCTGTCTCTCTCTCTCTGTCTCTCTCTCTGTCTCTCTCCCTCTGTCTCTCTCTCTCTGTCTTCCTCTTTTCTCTTGCTTGCATCTAATCTGGGGGCTGCAGTTTTCCAGGGACATCTCTGCTCTGGTAAGATGGGACACTAACTCTACCTGTCATTGGTAACACGTTAGATCCAGGTGCTTGTAAGCAGCGTTATTTATTAAGGCTTTAGTAAGTTAGTAAGTCTTATTAACACATTCATGTTAATAAGCATCTTTTAAGAGCCTTAATACCTATTAACTTATCTCATAATATGATAACCCTAACATTAGCCATAACCCTTACCCTTACTAATATTATTGAAACTTGTATATTCTTACTATCACATATTCATATGAATATGCATTCTGTAGAGGCTTTTAATACCTATTTAATAACTATTATTAAGCACCTGGATCTAATGTGTCACCCATTTTGTCTTGGCCTCCCAGAAGTGTTTGTGTTCAATATGTCTGTCGAGGTGTATTTGATGTCTAGGTTCTCTCACAGAACCGAGTGCTCGTCCACGGGTCTCTGTGTCGGAGAGCTCTCCCATGCCTTGTGGCTGGCAGGGAGTTCAAAGTTTTAAGAGCGAAAACATCTGAAGTCGATCCCGCCCTCCACTGTTTGTCCACTTCTTATCTGACATCTGCGCGGTGCGTGTGTCTCTGTTACACCATCGTGACTTATGCAAATGGAGGTGCGGGGAGGGGAAGGGGGGGGGAGGGGCAAACGTAATCCGACACCACAGGTGGAGCGTCATCGATTAAAGACCAACTCAGCGCTCTCTCTCTCTGTCTCTCACTCTCTTCTTCCTGCTCACTCACTCGGAGCTCCCAGAGAGCTCCCAGGTCCAGGATGCAGACGCACGGCATACGCACTCCCTACTGGAGCTGAAAATCCTCAGAAAGAAAGCAGCACTATTTCTGGTTTGTTGCATCCCTGGGGGCAGACAGCGGGCCAGTTTCCCTGGCAGGGCTGGATGTTATTTGAGTAGTTTCTGCTGGCGTCCTGGGTGTGCCAGGGTAGGGAGGGTGGCATGCTGACCGAGGTAGAGTTAGCGGGCCAGGGCAGGAGACGGCCTCCGTTCAGCTTCTCCTCGTGTCTCCGTGTTGGCACCACACGCCCGCAGGTGGGTAAGCCTCCACCTTAAGCCTGCCTCAAGGGTTATTCTGGGCCTTGGCCCTCTGCCCTCTTTCTTTCTGTCTATCTCTCTCTCTTACTCTCTCTCTCATTCTCTCTCTTACACTCTCGCTCTTACTCTCTCTCTCTCTCTCTCTCTCTCTCTCTCTCTCTCTCTCTCTCTCTCTTACTCTCTTACTCTGTCACTTTATGTCTCTCTTCCTTCTTCTCGCTCCCTTTCTCTCTTTCTCTTCCCTCTCGCGCTCTCTCTTTCTCTTGCCTTCTCTCACACCCTGACAAAACACACATCTGTTTTACAATCAGATTATTTTTTGTAGGCGTATAACTGGAGGTCACATGACCTCTTCACCACTGTCCCTCGCTATTGGATGTAGAGAGGGTCTGGGGGAGGGGCTTGATTTGTTTTTGGCTTCCAATTACATTGTCTGAGTGATTGGGTAGGTTTATGAGTATATTTGATAACACAGGCTAGAGGGTTATGTGTCGTGGTAGTCTAACTATGTTATGCTAGCAGTGGCCTAACTCTACAGGGCCAATTTGACAGAGAAACAGGAGTTGTATCACTTCCTCTGTCCCTGGTCATTAATCTGTGCACAGCTGTGTGTTTCTTAACACTGGCAGTAGTCCAGTTCAGTATCCCGAGGATTGGCTGTGATTGGTGCAGGGCTAGCGTGCTGTCATAGTGTACAGGCGACGGTGCAGTATCGCAGCGAACAAAAACCCCTGTCCAAGACCCCGAGTCATGTTCCCTGAGGTGTTATGTCAGGAATTCCTGCTTCTGCAGCCGTAGTAACCTAACGCCCCTGTGTATTCTCCCAGGCCTACTCTCAAGATGCATACCTCAAAGGAAACGAGGCGTACAGCGGAAACGCCCAGAACATCCCCGAGCCTCCGCCCATCTGCTACCCGAGGATAGAGACCAAGGTGCCGGGCATGGCCCAGGCCCCGGACGCCTCCCCCTCCCCCGTGCCGGCCCAGGGCCCCAGCAGGCGGCCGCCGTCCAAGCCCAGTCCCTCGGAGGCGGGCTACCGCCTGGAGGTCCTCGACCCCCCGTCCCCCCCGACCCCCGTCCCCCCCAAGACCCAGACGGTGGCGTGTGTGTGCAGCGATGGCGTGAGGACGCCCGCGGCGGCGTCTCCAGACGCGGTGGACAGAGGCTCCCGCTCGCTGCGGGCCGGACCCAGCCACAGGACAGAGGAGAACCGGTACCCTGTACCCCCGGAGGCTGCCTCGGCCAGACCCAGACCTCTCCTGGGGAAACCAGGGAGCCCTTCCCTGTTCCCCTCCTCCCCAGGGTCCAGACCCGTCTACCCTGACACTCACCCCTCGCCCTCCCCCTCCCCTCTCCGAACCCCTGTCACGCCCGCGGGGGGCGACGCCTTCACCCCTACCCCCTCGCCCTCCCTCTACTCCCCCTCCCCCCCTCCCCCCTCGCCCTTCCTCTACTCCCCCTCCCCCCCCGCCCCCGCCACGCCCAGCCCCTCCCCCCACAAGAACATCGACTGGCGCAACTACACCACCTACAAGGACTACATCGACGCCAGACGGCTGCACACCTACGGCTGCCGCACCATCCAGGAGCGCCTGGACAGCCTGCGGGCCGCGGCCAATCCCAACGCGGCGTACGCCCAGCAGGCCCCGCCCCCCGCCGGCACCCAGCAGCGCGTGGCTTCCGGGTCGCAGTTCCGGCGGAGGAGCGCCTCTCACGACCGCGGGGCCTGGGCGGTGTCGGGAGGGGGCGTGGCCGTACCGCTCCGCTCCGCCTCCCAGGAGAGTCTAGGAGGGGCTGTTGGGGACCCGGGAGCCACGCCCATAGACTGGTCCCGGAGCTCCTCCCAGGACGCCCTGCCCTGCGCCGCCCCGGTGGGAGGGGCCAAGCCACGGGCTCGCTCCTGCGACTACCTGGGCCGGCAGGGGGAGGCTGGGGGTGCGGTGCCCGGGGAGAGAGGGGGTGTCGGGGGACGCTCCCAGCTGGAAGACAGGCTGCTGCTGTTCCGGGGGGAGGAGGCCAGAGCCAGCAGACAGGGGGCGGTCCTCAGAGCTCTACCCCAGCCACACAGGACCTCGGCTGGGGTGGAGGCGGAGGCGGAGGGCAGAGGGGGTGCCGGGGCAGGGCTGGCGGTAGTCGCTCCGGCGTTCTCTAAAGGTGCCTCGGAGCCTGCGTTAACCTCCAGGACGGACAGCCTGACACACACAGCCTTGCCTGCTCCTAGCAGGCCCTCTCGACTGCCCGTCAAGAACCCCCCTGCGGACCCCTCGCCTGCCTTATCCCACGGCAACACCCCCGGCAACAACAAGACCACAGACCCGCTCAAAGACCAAAGACACATCGCCATGGGCAACCACCTGGGCCACGCCTCGCCCCTGCAGCGCCTCCATCTCCGGGGGCGGGCCGACAGCCTGCAGGAGGGCAGGCAGGGGGCGGGGCTCAGCCTCAGGTCCTCCTCCTGCTCCGGCCCCTCCAAGACCCCCGTCCAGAAACAGCTGCCGGCCGGCTCCGCCCCCAACGGAGCCCTGACCCTCGGGCCAAAGGTCAAAGAGGGCGGCTCCGCCCTCCCGGTCCGGACCAATGGGAGTCCGGGCGAGGGCGTGGAGGGCCTCGACGCCACGGTGGTGGTGTTGAGGAGGGAGCGTCTCTCCGGGCCGACGCCCCTCAGACACCCCTCCTACATCCTGGCTGTCAACGACCACGAGGGAGGGGCGGCGGCGCGGCCTCCGTCCAGGGTCCTGGAGGCCGGGGGGTCGTTGCTGGCGGGGGAGGCCCAGGGAGAGGGGCAGGGGAGGAGGCTGGCAGACCAGAGGAAGGCGTCCTGGTCCAGTAACCTCGGCGACTCGCTGGACTCCATCCCCTTCATCGGTAAGAGCCACGCGCACCCTGCACTTCCTGTTTCCCTTCCTTTTGTCACCGTTACCCGTTACCATGACGAGAGCTCTCTATAACAGAGGCTCTAGGGAAGTGGGGGCATAGTTTATGTTTTTGTGTGTGTGCTTGTGTGTGCATATGTGTGTATATTAATCAGATAAGTTGGTGGCACGCAGCCAAACAGGTAATACACTAGACAGTACGCAACTTCTAGCCTAAATCATTGGAGGGGATCTTGCTAGTGTATGATTCAGCCTTTATTAACACAACTCCTGTATCTGGTTCTTCCTGCCCTCAGGGAGGTGTGGGAGTGTCTGTGTGTGTGTGTCTGTGTGTGTGTGTGTGTGTGTGTGTGTGTGTGTGTGTACAGTGTGTGTGTGTGTGTACAGTGTGTGTGTGTGTCTGTTATGATAACATGTTAATCATTATTGATATTGTCTCCTGGATGGGGGGCTGGCTACAAGCAGGCTGTTAAGATGATTGTTGTTCTTGTCCTGTTAGCTCGCGTGTGAAGACATGACAGCTGTGTATGTAACCCAGAGACAAGCGCTCCTCTGTTCTACAGCACGGCACACTCAGAGTGCGAGTGAAAATGGACAGTATGTTTATGATTAGATGTCATCTTCAGGGAGCCTCCTATGGCATTGTATGCTGTAGGCTAATTTCAAGGCAGTGAAACGAGAATTTGGATATTGGCCTGTTATCACAAAATACACACAGATATCAAGCCACAGTACAATGACTTCTACTGTGTGTGTCCTTTAAGTTAGACACTGTTTAACCAGAACAACTTGTCAATGTGTAGCGCTTAAACACTTAGTAATAAGCCACAATGACTGCAGAGGGTGTCGGTTCGGTCATAAGTCAAAAGTTAGACACTTCAACGAGAACGGCTTGTCAATTCATCAGGCTTTAGAGCGCCTAAAGACTTATTAACATCTGCCGTTTGAGTCTGAAACATTGCTCCATGAAGACAGCGAGGAGAGTGTTGCTTTTGGAGAGCAGGGTATGTTCTGTTCCTCCTGGGTTCGTACAGGCGGAGAGCTGGTGTGTGTGTGTGTGTGTAGCACGTCTGTGGAGATGTTAGTAGTCTGTGACTGCCTCGCAGGGAGCCATGCTCTGAGAGGTTAAACACTTTTGGCATCTTGACATCAGGTGGGGGGTTATGTGACACTGCTCAGGGGAAAGTGACGGATTCACCTTTTAATATGATACTCGCGCGCGCGCGCGCACACACACACACAGAGCATAACAGAGGCACACACACACTTACACACACTATTGTGTGTGTAAGTGTCTATTCAGAAAGGTTATTTTCATCTCAATTGCTGTTGAAACTGGGAAACGTGATAGCAGTGCTCTCCTAATGGTCTGTGACATAGCTGAGAACATTCCTGCAGTGACCTCCTTCTCTCAGATTTCATAATAACCTCCACCAGCCCAGCAACAACGGCTGAACAGTACGTGTCTGCTAGACATGCTGAACTGTACAGGGAGGTGAACAGGCCTCTGAAGCTGTACTGTACTATGCAAATGTTCGAGATGGTTTCTCAACCACTTAAAGACGTTTGTTTGTTTTTTTCCCCCGAGAGAACCTCAGATGTTCGTAATTACAGGGGCCGGACCTTCGGAGCTGTCAGATAGGAATGGGTATCGAATTTTGTTTGTTTATGCCGTTGTATTTATTTATTTGTAATTGACGTTGAGGTATTTGCTCTGATTAGGCTCGGCTGTGGTTCTTGTGATTCACGTGTTCGAGACAAACCCAGCCTGACCTTAACCACCCCGACCTTAACCACCCCATCACCTGGGGTCGTTCCTTTGACGACTCACCCTCCTCTAGTCAGCAGAGATCACCACCGAGGGGTTATATACCTTCATATATAGGAAGATATATATCTATATATGTAAGAAAGGCTGCATCGCTCCTTGCAGGGAAATTCGATGTCTGGTTGTCGAGGGAGCGATCTGGGAGGTGGTGTTGAGGGCCGGGAAAAGAAAGTGGCATGTGGCAATCGGGGTAGAGTGGGGAAACGAGATCAGATGGTTCATATTCATCTGAGCAGTCGTATGGGGGGTGTTTCGCTTGCGGTGCGCGCAGGAATGTAATCTCCAGGACTTGCTTGTTGTTTTAGCAGGATTTCTGTGTAGCGGCGTCGTGGGTGACACTCCTGAGAGCTCGCTGGAGTTCAGGCCGCTGGAGTTCACAGCGAGTTACGACACAGAGGCATGATTTGACTTTAGCCGAGAAGAAACCGCTAGCAATCTTGGTAACGGTCCAACGCATTTACTGGAATTCCAATCACTCTTTCCCGCAGGGGTTTTGATCGACATATGTGTGCTCTTATAAAACTTTGAGAGAAGGAGCAACACAGGAGGCAGAGAGAGAGAGAAACGGAGAGATATAAAGAGAAAGATGGAGAGACCGATACAGAGACATTCATAGTAGCATTGTAACATGTTGCATCAGAGCTGATGGCTGTCTGGCTGCAGGTGAGCTGGTCTTAGTCATCCGTCTGCCAGGGAAGCAGAACTGGAACCATCCAGACCAGGTTCACCGCTGCTTGTTTGTTCAAGGGTTGTTCATCTGGGTGGTATCTCTCTCTGAGATACGGCCTGTCATCGTCTGAGATACGCAGTGCCAGCTCACATCCCTACTTGTGTGTGTGTGTGTCAGGATGTGAAATACAGTACGTGTACGTGGTACATGATGCGTCTGTTCTACAGTGTGTGTGTGCGAGGCCGTGTGTGTGTGTGTGTGTGTGTGTGTGTCGAAGGTGTGAACCACAAACTACAGTCTAGGGATTTGCAACATCCTAGCGACAGACTCCCGTGAACACACCTCTCTTTTCAGTACGAGCCCCGTCTCTCTGCTGATCTATACCGACTGTGTGTTTAGAAACCGCTTATCTGAGCATTTGTATTTTATTGCGGTCGCTTGCTGCGCTAGTTTGTGTCATTAAGGTGAGATTAGGAGCCTCTCTCAGAGACAAGGCCTGACTGTGTTCAGGTGTGATGTAAAGCCAGGCAGAGACGATCCAACCACTTCCTGTTCGTGTGTGTCGACATGGGAGGGAATTATTAATCATCACATTAGCGGTATTGGCTGGTCAGTTCTAGAAGTTTCTATGTGTCGCCTGTCCCCAGATGAACCGTCCAGTCCCAGCATGGACCTGGAGGCCACTCACATCACGGCGTCGGCGGTGATATCCGGAACCCCCGTCATCACCACCATCTCCCCCAGCCCCACGTCGCCCTCCCCTCTCATTCGTCGACAGCTGTCACATGACCAAGGTGAGGCCGTCCCATTCGGCTGTCCTGTCATATCTTTGGACACGGCGAGGTCATCGGTTGATGTGATTGGTCGTCATCTTTTTCTTCTGTTTTCCTGGTGTACCTCCCGATAGACTCTCTGCGGCTCACAATCATCGACTCGGATTCTGGTACCAAAACGGAGCGATCCAAGTCCTGTGACGAGGGCCTGGATAACTACCGCGAGGAGGGCCTAGGGTAAGACCTTCACTGACAAGACCCCTCATGGACTGACAATGAGTGACATGAGTGTTAATGCTCCTGTGTGCTTCTCTGTAGGAGGTCCATACAAGAGGTCCCTGGGCTGAAAGGCCTCAGGAAGGTGAGTCCGACCTCCACACCGCTCTGCCAACACAAGACAAGCCTCTACCCCCCCTCTCCTCTCCTCCTCCTCTCCTTTCTTTTCCTCCTCTCCTCCTTTCTTCTCCTCTGCCCCCCTTCTGTCCATTCCGCCTCGCCCTCTCTCTATTCTATTCCCAAAAATAGCATTCATTCATTCCTTCCCGTCTGGATCCACCCCGTCTTGGTTATTATCGGCCTGTTCTGGGGTGAGGTTTGGATGAGCGCTCAGCTCACCACTCTGAAGATAAAAGCCGCTTGCCTGAGGGACTGGTATAGGTAGTCCTCAGAGCGGTCGTATGGAAAGCAGGGCCGCCTAAAAAACCAAGGAGGACGCCTTTGTAAATCCAGGGACCTAGTTTGAATGCATTTTCCGCGTGTCCTGTGTGTTGGACCTGGCTGGGATGTAACGTCCGTGGCCTTGTTTTTACGTTTACCTTTGTGGGAGACCAGAATTCCCCACAAGGATGGTAAGCTATCATTGCTATTTCTAGGGGGTTAGGGTTCGGCTTAGTGTTGGGGTTAGAATGACAGTAAGGGTTGGTGTTAGGGATAGTTTTAAAGTTCAAGTTAGGAGTGGCTAAGGGGAGGTTTAGATTAGGGTTAACTGGATTTCTAACAGACTGAATTCTGGGTCCCCACAAGGATAGATAGACCAAACTGTGTGTGTGTGTGTGTGTTGTAGGCAGTGGACCGGTCTTCTGAAGATTCTGGATCCAGGAGAGATTCTTCCTCAGATATCTTCAGCGACGCCACCAAGGAGGGCTGGCTGCACTTCAAGCAGCTCAACTCGGACAAGAGCAAGGTGTGTGTAGCGCACACACACCCTCACATAAGACCTGTCCCGATTGAAGTTGTGTGTCAAGGAAAACCTTCAGGCTAACTGACGTGGTTCGTAAATAGTGACACAAGGATTATTTTTTTTTAATTACTGTGTGTGTGAGAGAGAGAGAGAGACAGACAGACTAATAGTAATACTGTATACTGTAACATGTTGCATCAGAGCTGTCTGACTGCAGGTGAGCCGGTCTTAGTCACAGAGAGACACCTTTAGTCAGAGAGAGACCTTCATGCTGTTCATCAAGCACTCTCAGCCCAGATGGATCAAAGCCGTGTCAGTTAGACAGGTTGTGTGATGCGACCCTGTCTCTCTCTCTCTCCCCTGGGACTGCAGCGGGCGGGCGGAGGGATGCGTCCGTGGAAACAGATGTACGCCGTGCTGCGAGGCCACACCCTCTGCCTGTACAAGGACAAGAAGGAGGGGCTGGCCCACGCCAACGCCCAGGCCGAGGTGGAGCCCCAGCCAATCAGCATCAAGGCCTGCCTGATTGACATCTCCTACAGCGACACGAGACGCAAGAACGTGCTGCGCCTGACCACGTCGGACTGCGAGTTCCTGTTCCAGGCGGAGGACAGGGAGGACATGCTGGCCTGGATACGGGTCATCCAGGAGAACAGCAACCTGGATGAGGAGGTGAGGACACACACACACCTCAGTAGAACATTCGATAGCGTCACTTCTGCATGACCTCTGACCTAATTTCTCCCCCCCCCCACCCCCCCGTGTCTATTTTTAGAACTCCGTCTTCACCAGCCGGGACCTCATTAGTCGCAAGATCAGAGAGTACAACACCTTGATGAGGTGAGCGTGAGGAGCCTTGCTTCCTCCACACACACACACACACTCTGGCTAAATCTATGTGACGTTCTTCTTACTGTCTGTGTCTGTGTGTGTGTGACCCAGTCCGACGGGCAGTAAGACAGAGCCTTCTCCCAGACCGTCTCGCCAGTCCCTCAGCATCAGACACACCCTGCTGGGGGGGAAGCAAGCCTCCAGCCCCATCTCCCCCAATACCGAGGACAGGAGGAACGTGCACAAAGGTAGCACACACACACACACTGTTTCATGGTACCTTTTATTTATATGACACATTCTCTTTCTGTTGACACGTATATGAACTATAAGGATATGTGTGTATCTGTCACCCAGAGTGGGACTTCATACAGCATGAATTCCTTTTCGTTATTGCATTGTGAAACCCGCTGGTTGTTGTCATGTGAAGAATATAAAACTGGTGTGTGTGTGTTCCTCCTAGATGACACGAGCCCGCCCAAGGACAAGGGGACGTGGAGGAAGGGCATCCCTGGTCTGATGAGGAAGCCCTTCGAGAGGAAGCCCTCTCCGGGGGTCACGTTCGGGGTGAGGCTGGACGACTGCCCCCCTGCCGTCACCAACAAGGTACGGCTCCATTCTGGAAATAGGGGGGAAAAAAAAGGGTTTCCATTACAAGTGAAGTTAGTGTTTGAGACAGAGGATGATCGGTTCCTCAGTGTGTGTGAGGGGAGTTCTGGTGTGGACATACAGTACTGTATCAATACATGGATGCTTTCTGTCACGCGTATGGCGTGAAGTGAAGCTCAGGTACTTGCCTGACCAGCTCCCGTGTGGTCCTGTCCCTGCAGTTTGTCCCCCTGATCGTGGAGGTGTGCTGTCACCTGGTGGAGGAGAGGGGCCTGGAGTACACGGGCATCTACAGGGTGCCCGGCAACAACGCCGCCATCTCCAACATGCAGGAGGAGCTCAACAACAAGGGCATGAACGACATCAACATCCAGGATGACGTGAGGCGCCTCACTCTCTCCTTGCTTTCGCTCTCTTCCTCGGGCTCTCTCGTCCCCTCTCGCTCTGACTCACTCTCTGCCTGCTCCTCTCCTTCTCTCTATCCCTTCTTTCTCCCCCCCTTCATCTCTCTCCCTCCTTCTCTTCACCTCCTTTTCCCCCCCTCTCATGTCTCCATGTTTTCTAAACTCTTGTCCTCCTCTCGTTGACAGAAATGGAGGGACCTGAATGTTATCAGCAGTTTACTCAAATCCTTCTTCCGAAAACTTCCAGAACCTCTTTTTACTAATGGTGAGCATCCTACAACCTTTCATCTGAAGTCTCTAAGTTTGTATTCAAATATGGAGCTAGTTTGCCACCTAGTGGGCAAATGTTAAACCTACACCTACTCACAAACAAAAAGAGTTTATTGTAGAAAATACTTATTCCTCAGAGAAAATGCATCCTGTTTTTGAACTGGCTAATAGCAAAGTTAGTATTGTAATTTAACCATAGTAAATGTTTGTATTTTTCTTTCTGCCCTGTAGATAAATATGCAGATTTCATAGAGGCCAACAGAACAGAGGATCCAGTAGAAAGACTGAAAGTGTTGAAGAGGCTGGTGAGTTTAAACGGACGCATCTTTCCTCATGATCACACTGGGACTCCTCACCATGCACCACAGATGATGATGCCATCTCGCCGCAACCTTTTCCCTGCAGCTTCACGAGTTACCAGACCACCATTACGAGACCCTCAAGTTCCTCTCAGCCCACCTCAAGACTGTGGCGGAGAACTCGGAGAAGAACAAGGTACGGTCACAGCATTTTTGGGGGGTCAGATGGCTGAGCGGTTAGGGAATCGGGCTATTTATCAGAAGGTTGCCGGTTCGATTTGTGCCAATTGACGTTGTGTCCTTGGGCAAGGCACTTCACCCTACTTGCCTCGGGGGAATGTCCCTGTACTTACTGTAAGTCGCTCTGGATAAGAGTGTCTGCTAAATGACTAAATGTAATGTAATCTTTCCTAGAACTGTGGCAAGGGACATGTTTAGTATAAAACATGGAGGGGTGGGGGGGGGTAGAATGTGAGGTTGTTTTTGGGGTTTTGGGTACGCTGCCGTATTTGTGCATCACGAAGCTCACCCAAACAAAAATATGATATTTAATTTTCTGTAAAATCCAAGTTTCATATTCCCCATTCTCTGTTCCCTGTTCTGTCTTGCTGTCAGATGGAACCCAGGAACCTGGCCATCGTGTTTGGCCCGACCCTGGTCAGGAGCTCTGAGGACAACATGACCCACATGGTGATCCACATGCCTGACCAGTACCGCATCGTAGAGACCCTCATCCAGCACGTGAGTTCTCCTCCCTCCTGGACTCCTCTCAGCCTTGTCACCTCACCCAGGAACACCGGCTCAAGTAGCAACGCTACGCTAATGCAGCAACGCTAAATCCTTAAAGTAACAGTTGGTGTGGTTACAGTAACGCTGGTTATTGTCAGGCTTTGGTTTGTTTCCATGCCACATCGTTATAGTAACACCATCTCCTTTGGTCTCTTCTAGTACGACTGGTTCTTCACAGAGGATGGTGACGGAGAGCCTGTGGTAGGTGTAGACAGTAGGGGTGGGGGGAAAAATCGATTCACATATGAATCGCGATTCAGTCTTCTAGCGATTCACATCGATTCACAAATTTCCAAAATCGATTTTCTATTATTGAATTTTTTTTGTGTAAGTATACCGAAATTTGATACAAAATTGAGAATCCATTTTTAATCGAATCGTGACCCCCAAGAATCGATTCGAATCGTGAGGTACCAAAAGAGTCCCACCCCTAGTAGACAGCATCCCTTCCACCACGTCACAACCCATCTAACTCTCTGTGGAAGAGCTTTAATCACATCCTCCCTCGGCGGAACCTTCCGGCCTTAAGCGTCCCGTTGTGTCCGTGCCTCCCGCAGACGCTGTCCCGGCAGGAGAGCGCGGTGGAGTCTCAGCCGGTACCCAACATCGACCACCTGCTCACCAACATCGGGCGGACGGGAGCCTCGCAGGGGGAAGTTTCAGGTAACGTGTGGTCTGGACCAGACCAGCGCTGTGGTGGGTCAACCTTCCTCTGTCTAAGCTAGCTTGGCCCCGATCGCCACGGCGAGGCTGGGGTGAGACCTGTGTTTCCTCAGCTGGGATTCAGTCCGTGTCATGCTGTGAGCTTATCTTGATGAGTCCAAGCTGGCTTCCTCTCTGAAGCGCTTCCTCAGGCTTCATTTGCTTTTGACATGACGAGAGTGAAATGTTTCTGGCTTAATCGCGACTCCTGGCGCCTGTGTGGGTTTAGGAGGCAAATTGTCTTTGGTCTTTTCTCTAGCTGGGTTTCATAGCTCCAAATGGTCAAAAGGCCAAAGTAGTTTGTCTCATCCCCCCCCCCCCCTCCCTCCCCGTTCATTTGTCTTTGTTTGAGAACTTGGTGTCTGTTTCTCCGTTCTTATTCTTTCAGCTTCGGAAGGTTCTTCCGTCTCTTCTTTCATTTCTTTGTTCGTCTTATCCTTTCGCTCCTTTTTACCCCCTTTTGTTTCTTCTTAAAATCCACCGGGCTGTCTACTGCACCCCCCCCCCCCCCCCCCTTGCCTACTGTTGCACTAACACGGCATGTTCTTTCCCAAAAGACCACAAAAGCGAGGCACAAAGCCAAAGACGACCCTCTGATCCCTCTGTCTGTAGTGAGGCTCTGTCGGGTGTCGTAGAGGCCGAGCACTCACACATACATGATCTTGACACAGGCCACGTGGGAGGAGCCTATCACACCGCGATGTCTCTGATGGACTCTATAATGTCCGTGATGGACAGCTGGGACTGTAGGAAGAAGCAGGACTGTTGCCCTCACTGTAGCTGCCTAGTCTGCCGAAACCCTCGCGTCTCCTGAGCTCCCAACAGAGAACCAACCAAAGAGGAGAAACAGCGAGGTACAGGTGGCAGGGGGGCGAAAAGAAACAAACCGAAAACCCTTCCTTCGGAGGCGGACGCCGAGCGCGTCCGAGGCGACAGCGGGGGTTGGGGCGGGGTCGCGCAGGGTACCGTACGTACGGCGGGGGCAGGGTTGTGTATCCGAGCATGCCTGACGCCGTGCCGCTGTCTGACAGCCTCTCCCTGCTGTGTCTCCTTCACTGTCTCGCAAGCTACCCGCCGGGAGAGATAGCCATGGTACTGTATGGACCCTTAGATGTCTACCTCACCAGTCAACCTGCACTCACACACACTGCGCCCCCCCATCTGTCTGAAAGGGGCGTGGAGGGGGGCTTGGCTATGTCACAAAGGTTCTAGTCACAGTCTAGTACAAATTTAGCTTCTTTTTTTTTGGTTTTGGTATATACCCATGAGTACGCCAGGAGACTTCAAATGTGAAATGCATTACAGGACAGCAGTTGGATTCATATCAGGGTTTCCCTTGCTGACCATTCTCTCATGTAGTGTCCTCTCTGTCCATAGCTAGCCCCTCTGTGACCCCCCTGTCATGTCCAGCCCATTGGTTCGTTCCATAGCCGCCTCTGTCGTCACCGGGTCACTGTTGTCATGGCAGCACACGCCACCATCCTCTGCATTCTGTGCCGTCTCATCTAGAATTCTCTCTCTCTTCTATGTCACGGGCACCTCCCGTCCCACACATACACAGTAACACACAGATCTAGCTGTGAGTATGTACGACGAGGGAATGAACGTGTTAGCTCTCCTATCAACGTTTTTTTTGGGGGGGGGTCAGATGAGTAATATAGCTACATTTGTTTTTGTTTACTATGAAGAATGAAACCCGATAGAAACTGATTGTGTGTTTCTGCATGGCACTCTCTACATCCTCCTTGTCACTCACCTGCTGGTGTACATCTTGGTCTCCCTTCATCACCACAGTTGCACTCAGTATCCTGACGTCTGTTAGTCTCCATAGACAAGTAGCCCGGTAGCCCACTGTCCTTCTGGATAAGCAAGCGTGCACTGTGGGATCTGTAAACACAGGGAAAACCAGTACATGCATACCTGTACACAATCAGAGGTGTGTGTGTGTGTGTGTTGGGGTTTGGGAAAGAACGCCTCTCTGAGGAGGCCTGGTGATCTGAGTGGACTGTAGAACCCCTGTGTGTGCATGGCCTGCGTGTCTCTGTGCTAACCCTGTCACCCTCGTAACCCTGTCACCCTCGCCCAGGACTGTCTGTGTTGTGTCTCCATCTACCATGCTCACTGCTCCTTCATGCTTCTGGTACTCTCTCTCTCTCTCTCCCCTCCCACTCTCTCTCACAGCACATATTCATGGATGTGTTTTTTGTTTGGGTGGCGTTCTCTTTCAGTGTATTTAGTCACCTACTAATATGTGCCTCTCTCTTCTCTCTGCCCCTCCTCATGCAGATTCACCGACTAGTGACTCAGCAAAGTCTAAGGTGAGTGTGTGACCGGAGCCTTCTGTCAGGCCTCGTGCTAGTGTGGGGGTGAGAGGAGGTAGGTGAGCCCGGGGCCGGATCCACACTTCCTGCTGCAGAGCCGCTCGCTCACTCCCACACAGTGGACCCTGCCTAGGCTGCACGCCAGCCAGTGTTTAGCATGTCAACACTGAACCCACCTAGGCCAGAAAGCTGCACTGGGGAACACAGCCGTTACACGTCAAACACTGACTACTTTCAAAAGGATTTCATTCATTTAATTGAATGTTTGCCTTCGAATACATTTCAAATATCACTGAATAAATTCAAATATTAAATGGATAATACATACTTGAATTGACATGTAACACTTGCATGCGTTGGGTGTCTTGCCGACACAAGACCACAGGAGGGCAGCAGGGCTCAGGCCTGGCGACGGCGAGGGCTTCGGCATTGTCGGTCTGCTGTGTCGTGGTCGCGTCGCCCTGCTTTTGGCACCAGAGCGCCCCCTGCAGGCCCCTCATCAGGCTTCTCCATGCAGGGCTGCTCTGCAGGATGGCTGCTTCAGTATCACTGCTGCTGCTGCTGCTAGCGCTGCGAGGCCGGCATGGTCACACGTCTTCCTGTCACTAATGCTCCTCTTCTCTGTCCACCTCCTTCTGTCTGTGGAGCTTTCAGAGGAACAGGTGGAGAACGGGCAGGCTGGAGGACTCAGGCAGGAGATAGAGGGAGGGGGGGTTGAGGTCGCTTTCTAGAGCTGCTGTATTTCTCTGCTCCACAAAAGAAGACATATCGTGGAGACTGTGTGTTGATTGTGTTTGTTTTCCTCTCCTTTGCTTTTCTTTGTGTCCTGCCTTCTCTCCTCTGCTCTACCTTTCTCTCTCTGCTCTACCTTCCTCACACTCATCCCCCCCCTGTCTCCGTCCATCTCCACCCTCTCTCTCTCCAGGGCTCCTGGGGGTCAGGGAAGGACCAGTGCAGCCGAGACCTCCTGGTCTCCTCCATCTTTGCTGCAGCCAGCCGCAAACGAAAGAAGCCCAAGGAGAAGCCGCAGCCTAGCAGCTCCGACGACGACCTAGACGCCGTGTTCCTCCAGAAGGAGCCCGCCGGAGCCCAGCAGAACCACCAGGAGCCCCGCGCCGGGCCGGACCACAAGACACGCGCCGAGGAGAAGGATGCCAGCTGGGGAGCTGTGGAGCTCACGCCCAAAACCAGGAAGGAGCAGCGCAACTCCTTCTTCCTGAGGGACAGGCCCTCGTCCAGGCAGCCGTCGCCGGCTCCCTCCCCCCCGCCCAAACTGTCGGCCTCCCCCAGCCCCCGCCTGCTGTCCCTGGGGAAGTCCTCCCTGTCGGACCCCCCCTCCCATCTGGAGGACACCTCCGACCTGGGCACCATCAGCTACGGGGCCTCGGCTCCCAGGGCGCGACCCAGGAAGTGGTTCTCCGGCGCGGCTCCGGACCTGGCGGGGGCGGGGGCTTCCGCGGGGGCGGAGGTGAGCTCCATCACCTCGGACTACTCCACCACCTCCTCCGTCACCTTCCTGACGGGGGCGGAGTCGAGCGCGCTCAGTCCGGAGCTGCAGTGCGGCGAGGAGGCGGACGACGAGCGCAGCGAGCTGGTCAGCGAGGGCCGGCCCACTGAGACGGACAGCGAGAGCGACTTCCCCGTGTTCGCCCACGCGGGGGGCGGAGCCCGCTCCGCCTCCGCGCAGATCCCCACTGAGCGCGTGCAGGAGGGGCCTCAGGCTGTGGCTGCGGCGGCTGACGGGTGCGGAGGCACCCCCAAACAGGAAGCACGCCGCCTGCTCCCCACCCACAGGCTGATCGAGTGCGACACGCTCTCCCGGAGGCGCTCGCTGCGCCAGAAGACGGACAGCGACTCGTCGGCGGAGGGCGGGGCCGGCGGCGGCGGCGAGGGCCGGGCGGAGGCGTCGACGCGTCTGTCCCGCGTCCTGGAGGTGATGAAGAAGGGCCGCTCCACCGGCAGCCTCAGCTCCTCCTCCCGCAGCGAATCAGAGCGCCCGGAGCCCTCCTGGCACCTGAAGATCACCGAGAGGCTCAAGCTCCGCGTGCGCTCGTCCGCCGACGACATGTTCGGCCTGGGCGCCCAGAGGAGCCGCGCCGCGCCCGATGCCCGCGGACGCAAGAAGAGCCTCCGGCGCCGGCACACCATGGGGGGCCAGCGGGACTTTGCGGAGCTGGCCGTCATCAACGACTGGAGGGAGCAGGGCGGGGTGGACCAGGCGGCGGAGCTGTCGGCCGTGGACCGCCTCAGACCCAAGTGCTCCTCCCAGGACTTCTCCATCCGGGACTGGATCGCCCGCGAGCGCTGCCGGGCCGGAGCCCCCGACTTCAGCCTGGACGAGGCCCCCAGGGCCGTCCCCGAGGATGCGGGGGGGCTGGGCCCCGAGAGGCCCTCTCCCTCGGCCTCCCCCGGCCCCCATTCTCTGCCGGGGGACAGGGTGAACGGAGGTGGAGGCGGCCTGCAGGGGAAAACCAAAGGCAGCCAGAACCTGGTGACGGACGCACACCCACACAAACTGTCTGGAGCGCAGGTGGTGCGCTCACGGTTTTACCAGTACCTGTGAAACCGCAACGGCGTGCGAGGAGAGAGAGTGCATGTGAGGAGGGAAAGAGAGAGAGATAGAGTGCATGTGAGGAGGGAGAGAGAGAGATAGTGTGGGTGAGTGTGAAAAGATTGAATGTTGATATTTTAGCTATGGTTACTGCACAATATTTTTTTTTTACAAATATATATAAATATATATATACTGTATATATACTGTACATAGTGTGTATAGTCTCCTAAGAAATGACGTTACTGGAGCAAAGCTAGGAGGTGTGTTTGTCATCTCATGCTTCTTCACTTGACTAAACTGGAACAGATATGAAACATGCACTTCCTCCTCTGAGATCGACCCCCGGCATCAGGGCTCGGAATACGACCAGAAGAAGAAGAAGTAGAATTGCTGGTTAATTGTGAATGTTTGAAAACCCCTTTGTTAGAATACTAATCAACAGAGTGTTCAAACAGCTCACTGTGCATCAACTTGATTATTACTGGAGACGGCTTCTCATTCGCTCAGCATGAGCGAATGAATGTCATCTCTGTTGACATCCCAGTTCAGTTCTGTACAATGTTACTGATATGGAGAATGTATTATTGCTCTTTTGACTAACACTATTAGTTGCTTGCTCTCATTTTAAACCCTACATGTACATATTGTTTCTGTACCTGAAGTACAATTTCTATAATTGAGAGCTGCTTTCTGAGCTGGTTGCTGCAGGAAAGGGTTTTTAGATGGGGGTTTTTGCAGTACACATTTACAGCCAGGTATTTAGCTTAAGGGGCCGGGGAGCTGTAGTGGTTTAATCAAACACGTAATGAGATCCAGTGGTGTTGTACTGAGGTGTTATGCTCCAGTCTTGATTGGTACTACATGTTGTATCCCCCCCCTAAAGTCCTATTATAGTTCGAAAATAGTACTAGTTTTTATGAACCATATTTCATTCCTCATAGAAGAAGAAAAAAGTGCCTCTTTTTTAATCGATTTCCATGGATAAGGTGCCGTGCTTTTCCCCCCACAATTGTGTTTTAAGACATGACTGAATTTCAAAGGAATCTTTAAGGAAAATACTCAATGGAACGCCATCGTCATAAAATCTATGCTTCCAATTCTAAGGCATTCCAGTCTTTCTTAGGTCTCTGGGTCCCTATGTTTCACCACAGCTTTGGAAGGTTTGTTTATATCTCCTTTCATTTGAATGTGTTTGTTTTCCTTTGTATTTTTCAATTGGAGTTAAAAGCATGGTTTCTTATGACCTCTAAAATACTTGGACAAATATTCATCTCTGAAAACAGCATGAAACCTGGACAGTAAAAGTCATGCTTGTGTACAGCGACATAAGGGTGTCAAGGCCACCCTCGAGAAACACTGGAAATAAATCTACTTTATTTGATTCTTTGTCTATTTCACTTTCTTCATGTCTAGTTTAAACTTTCAACTTTGACCTCCACATCATGGGTTATAAATATATACTTTACAAATCGTAATAAATACCACTACTGGCCAACACACCTGGAATTTGCAACTGTCATTTAAAGTACCTTATTACCTGACAAAGGAGCGTTGTCTGCATACATCAATTTGAAAGTTAGACGTTTGGCCAGTGTGCACGAAATTGTAAATATCGTTAATGTGACTGTAACTGTTTGTGAACACCTGGGGGCATCAGTGAGTCACAAAAACGTATTTCAGAATTAACAGAACTCAAATTACTTTAGGAATTATGGGTGGCGTGCAATGTAGCATGAAAACCATCTCTAATGTGTCGCAATCCGAGTTCCCGGGTCGCCTGATTAACTCAATATTTCATTTCGGATTTGTACAGTAGTGGTTGGGCTGCATACGGACTGCCCCATTCGACTGTTATGTGTGTATGTGAGCGATCGATGTTTTACGACTCTGTTGAAACGACTTCGACCGGAAGCTGTAAACAAACTTGTTTGGTACAGCCTACCACTACCTCGGTGATAACCCACCGATGTCGTTACAACACCAGCAGTTTCTTAATGTTCGGTTGACAGCACACTACTTCGGGGGTACTAGCCTACATAGTCTTGACAATATGCATATTTTTACGCTATTGTTTAATTTAGCTTTATCGGCAACTTTTCCCAGTTGCTCATCAGCCAAAAGGAACGATGCACCCATAATAGGTAGGCTACGTAATTATGTTGACTTCTACTTGCTCTTATAACGAAACCCTTGTTTCGAATCGATGATACAGATATGTTGATGTGTTTATTAAACGAGACCGAAAGACACATAGTAATGCTTTGACGAGCCTAATTGTCTAGTCATGTGCAGTAGACACTTTCTTTTCAGTGGTCCACAATGAATAGCCTAGGTTTGCATGACTGATAATGCTATGACGACACACTTAAAAGGCCATACTGACCACAAGTCCCAGTGTTATTTTACATTTGATTACAACAATATCTGCCAATGAATTTTTTTTGCTGTATATTTTGACGTTATGTAGGCAGTGGAACGAAGTCCATCAAGCTTTCTCAACAGCTATAAAATGCGTTGATGACCCTTAAAATACTAGTCATGCAGAGTAGACACTTTTTTTAACAGTAGCCTTAAATGTATTGTGCATTTTGTAATTTTCATGCTCATTATATATACGAAAAACATTCTGCTAATGAACGGTGTCTCGGAGCACGATTGTCCTAATTCGTTCATGCTACACAGAACGGGAAAACAACGTTTTTGGAGCAAGATTATTAGACGAAAAAGCGAAACACTTTGGTTAGACTACCCTATCCGTAATCCTAACCCTAATTTTTACCCAGCATGAAAAGATACACGCTCCCTTCTCAAATGCATGTGTTTGAACTGAGTCGTACTGCACAGTGTTCAATATAAATTCAACAGAATACAGAACAAGCTTCCTCAGCCCTTTTGAGTGTTGACGCTTCTCTACCTGTTCTCACAGGGGTGTTGGCCCAGGAGGTGTTTGAACCTCAGCCTCACATGACGTCGTACATTGCGGCATCCTACGTCAAGTTCTTGGAGTCAGCCGGAGCAAGGGTGGTCCCTGTGATGTAAGTCCGTTATAGATGTCATGTTAACGTATGTCAGTCACATACATGGCATGACAACAATATTGCTAATAATTAATTATGCATCATGTAATGCTTCTGCTAAATGAATGTGTCAGTACATATACTAGCATCTGGCTGGTATGATGCTGCTTGGTTTTAATGTCCTCTCAATCCCAAAGGGTTAACCAGACACTGGAGGAATACAAATCGCTCTTCAACTCACTCAATGGGTAAGGATCAACACTCAACTCCATATTATTCTTTCTATGGAGAAAGTCCACCGAGCACATGTTGTATAGTGCAGTAAAGACTTAACAGGCATGTGTTGTTACTCGTAAAAAATGAAATGTGCCACCGTCCATAAAAGCCCTGAGGGGAAGGGTCAAGGTTCAGCTAAGGCCTTCAGGGTGTGGTATCCTGAGGGTCAAGGTTCACCTGTGTGCCTGCAGGGTGCTGTATCCCGGAGGAGGGGTCAGCATCGTGTCGTCGGGATATGCCACGGCGGCAAAAATCTTCTATGAGCTCGCCATTGAGGTAGACATATTACATTATATTAATAATAATAAAGGAATCAAGGTAGGAATATATTACAGTATAATAAATATACATAGGAGACGATGGAGGAATATTACAGTGAAAATGATGAGAATTATACAGTTGAAGGATTTATGGAGTGCAGCCTTACCCAATCATGATCCCTTCATTTGAATCAGGTGTGTTGGACGGAAACATCTAGATCGCATGGGGGGCCCTGAGGACCAGGATTGAAAACTACTGATGTAGAACTTCTCAGTTGTATTCATGTGTGTGTGTTTTCAGGCCAACTCTAGAGGAGACCACTTCCCCGTGTGGGGCACCTGCCTGGGCTTTGAGGAGCTGGCGTACCTGACTAGTGGAGAGAATCTCCTGTCCCACACCAACACCAGTGGGGTGGCGCTGCCCCTGAACTTCACCAAAGGTACTCTGTTGTCCACAGTCTCCTCACCCCCTGGAAGAAGGATGCCGCGTGGGGGGGGGGGGGGGGGGGGTTGCAGCCATGTTTGTTTGTTTACATGTTATTTTAAAGTGACCTTAAATCCACAGCACAGTGTCAAATTCTATATTATAGTTGACACATTCTGTAATATTCATGCAAGACAGTGGAGTTGGGCCACTCATTCCTGTGTACTTGTACTCACTACACATAGCCCATAAACCTGAAACGTTTATTCGGCATGTTTGAGGGCGAGTGGCAGGACTGTCGTGGGTAACACTTGTGGATCTTTCCAGAGTCGAGGGACGGTAGGATGTTCAAGGGCTTCCCAGCCGATGTTCTGTCTGCCTTGGCAACCGAAGCCATCACTGAGAACTCCCACCAGTGGAGTCTCACCACGGAGGTAGGACCAACACCCTCGTCCACCAGCACCACATCCTACACCGACAAAATCAGATGAAGTCAGATAATTCCATGAATAGACCTCACCTTTCAAGGGATGCATTTGAATATTTGTTGTCGTTGTGTTCCAGAGTTTTAACAGCCGTAAAGAGCTGAAGAACTTCTACAGAGTCCTGTCCACAAACACGGACGGGACAACAGAGTTTGTTTCGACGATGGAAGGTAAGACAGGACCAGAAAACTGTTAGCTGGTGAACATTTAGTACTGCATAGTCTACGTATTCGACAAGGTTATCTTTTTATTTGTCCAGCATACAAGTTTCCTATATATGGAACCCAGTGGCATCCAGAGAAAAACGCATTTGAATGGAGCCGACCCTACATCCCTCACTCTCCAGCAGCTGTCAAGACAACCTTTTACATGGCTGACTTCTTGGTCAACGAAGGTTCGGATGTTTTGTACGCCTACTTTGATTTCAGCGGAAAATGGCACACAAATATGTGCCGAGATACAATAGTCTTTTTTTTTTTACTCTTTCTTTCAGCCAGGCAAAGTTTTCACAGATTTGAGAATGAAGAGGAGGAGAAGAAGGCGTTGATATACAACTACAATCCTGTTTACACCGGAGTCAAGTCTGCTTTCGAACAAATATATTTCTTCTAATGTTTTCAGGGAACAACAAAAAGCATATATTTTTTTTAAATGCACTCAAATGTATTTTATATTGCTATACGATTATTTTGTCAATCTGTTAGTAGTTTGTATGTTTTGAAGTGGTTTTGAGGTATTTGATTAGAGGGAAGGAAACATGCAAATAACTATCTTATTGACATCGTCTTGGAGAAAAGTCAATGCGTTTTGTGTAACAATCATTCCATCAACGCCAGCATGGCTGTGAAACATCTGGAAGAAAAAAAATCACTTGGTAAAAACATAACAGTTACCAACTGCACAATGATAAAATATGTTTTTATTTGACGGTTACCTTCATGCCACATTCTATCACACAGCCATCAGTTGTATCTCGTTCTTCTTTGGAACCGAAGTTGAGGGCCCCTTGAAAACATCCTTCCTACTCTCTGGTACCAGAAAGCTTCCCTGCAGGAACATTGATTGTGAAGTCCACTCTAAATCCAAATCAGGGACCGCGACCAGCAAACAGAAATGGGTATTCAAATGTAACTTCCAAAATGCTTTATGCACAAATAACACTCATATTTAGAGACTAAAAATTATATTCGAGGAACATTTACACATCAAGTTGACGGGACAGGGATCTCAATCACGATACCACTGGAAATGTATTTATGCGACCCAGTAAGGAACATTCAAGATGTCAAAAATACTATGTTTAAGTTGAGCTACCAAGGATAGCATTGAGCTGCATATTACCTCTTAGCATGCATTGAGAACATAACACGAATGAGCATTCAAAGTCAAACAAAAAATGAAACAAAACTTCAACTTGTGCCTCTAGAATTAACTTGTCTTGCCTTTAAATTAGGTATCGAGTCAATGATCCTAGACTGATGTATGTACAAACACTACTTTTGGGCATATCCTGCAACTACACCATTGGGACAGTCACAACGTGTATGATCGCTGACACTGAAATAAGATAGGGGTAAATGTCAGTGCTTTAACAACAACAAACATTATAAAGTATGTACCGTGTGACACATCCCCAACGGTGATGACAAATAAGCTATAAAGCTGTCCTTAAAAATATTATGTCCTTGTGTTTAGAAGTTTGTACTAGATCCTTGGACACATTCTAAGTAAATACTACAGGGACTTTTTGTCCATCAGTTTGTTAGAAATTAGCCTTGTTGTATTTCCTTTGTACATTTGGATCTTAAAGTAAGGCACCGTGAACAAAACTAGTTTCTATGATTCAATGTGAATAACTGGGTATTAAACCAAGAAAATAAATGAAGGAAATATTCTATAACCACAAAACTCAGCAAGTGAGTCAATGTTAAGAAATCGTGACTCGTCTTTACACCCTTGTCTCATCTAAGCGTGTCGTTGCTGAATGTGACAGTCAGTCTATACACATCTGAAACGCGTACGTGAGGCTACGAGAAAGCTCAAAGTTCGGGACCAAGTCAAAACGCAGAAAACCATAACGTACTGAACACTGGAGTGAATGTTGTTCATGTGCTACTGTACACTGGAACATGACACACAAGCAGGACATGGAAAAGTCCTCTTCTTTTTTTTATACTATATTAAAAAATAGTAACATTGCTGCTCCCCTCATCCAGAACGCAGGCACGAGCTGCCTTCCTCACACACCACGCAGAGTCGGAACGTGAGGACGTCCCACTCCAAAGTTTGTGCTATAAAGTTTGTCCTCATCCTCACAGAGCAACTTCCAAGTTCTTCATGTGCAGTTTCCTCTCAGCTGTGGCTGGGAATCCAAGCAGCTCGTCCATCACAGACGGACCGGCTGAACTGAAGACCGCCCTCCATCCAAACAGCCTCGTCTCCATGGTTACATTTCCTGTCACGACATCAGCTGGAGGTCATTGGTCGATGGGCTCTTCTCATGCCGACTGGCTGGGATGTCATCTCCACAGACGGGAGAGGTGGAGAGGGTGAGGAGGAGGAGGGGTGAAACGAGGGATGAAACGAGCGGTCCCCTGCAGAAGGTTCTCAGGTTCATCGTTCTGACACGAAGGATCAACTCCAGGAGGAGGAGGGAGGGGGGGGGGGAAGTGAACGAAAGAAAAACGACAACTCGGGGGCGGAACCAGAGAGGAGGCTGCGTATCGTGTGTGATAGGGTGGGGGCGTTGTGCTTGTGGCGGGTGTGGGAGGTGTGAAGCTTGGGGGGGGGGGGGGGGGGGTTGAGGTTGTACGAGGGGGGGGGGGGGGGACCAGGCGGGCTAACCCTCCTCCTCGCTCTCCTCCTCCAGCCTCTCCTCAAAGCCCCTGTCTGGGAGCCTGAAGCACTCCTCAAAGAAGTTCACCAGAGACTGGCTGAGGTGCTGCCGCGTGGCCTCGCTGTGCAGGAAGTGGCCCTCGTCTGGGTAGATCTGACGGGGGGGACACACACCCAAATATATGGAATACACACACATATATATATAGAATACACATACACAAAGCATTCACACACGCAAAGTTAAACTCCCACTACTTATGTATCTTAGTGGGATTAGCTGGTATGCTAATAAAAGTCTCATGAAAGAGCGTTCTAATCTTGTCAAACGCAATGGAGACATTGTGTTGTCTAATCCTGGTGTTGCTGTTGGATCGCTCACATTCTCCTGATTTTCTGTACATCTATGTTCTATTCTAGATCTACGGGTGTGTGTCTTCTCACCTGCAGAGTGTAGTTGGCCTTCTCATTGATGAGCTGGGAGATTAATTTTGCTGTATGCTGGAAATGGACTTTCTCTACCAAGACAGAGACAAACATGTTTCATTTATAATGAAAGGAATGAATACGCTTTATTCATATTTTTTTAAAGGAAGGGGTGAGGATATAGGAAATATCCCACAGTACCATCAGCGGTTGGGTGGACGATGAGAAACTTCTTGTTGAGGAACTGGGAGGCCCTGTGGGCCAGGTTAGTCATCTGAAAAGGAAGCAATGGAGAAATCACCACCCACACACTGAATCAGGACATCCTCAACCATACATACATACATGCATACATACATATTGGAACAAAATGCTTGATTTTCAGGCTTCCCCCAACAGTGCAGACAAGTACACCAGAGAATACAAGATATTTAAACATATTTAATCTATTAACCTAGTATGTACGTTAACCATGTACAGAATTGATCCAGAATAAAATGTACGAATGTGAAATATTCTAGTGTAGCGTACCGCGTATGCCCGGGGGTCAGGCTTGGGCATGCCGAGGTAGCGCTCCGAGAAGGCAGACGCTTAAACAAACCAGGAAGAAGACGGTTAACAGGAGGAATACTGGATAGAAAAGGCGTCTCAGACAGAACATGTGGGTGTTATTCTCACATCGCAGCCCCAGGCGCTTTCATCACCTGACTGCTGCACAGAGAGCTACACTGACTGCTGCACAGAGAGCTACACTGACTGCTGCACAGAGAGCTACACTGACTGCTGCACAGAGAGCTACACTGACTGCTGCACAGAGAGCTACACTGACTGCTGCACAGAGAGCTACACTGACTGCTGCACAGAGAGCTACACTGACTGCTGCACAGAGAGCTACACTGACTGCTGCACAGAGAGCTACACTGACTGCTGCACAGAGAGCTACACTGACTGCTGCACAGAGAGCTACACTGACTGCTGCACAGAGAGCTACACTGACTGCTGCACAGAGAGCTACACTGACTGCTGCACAGAGAGCTACACTGACTGCTGCACAGAGAGCTACACTGACTGCTGCACAGAGAGCTACACTGACTGCTGCACAGAGAGCTACACTGACTGCTGCACAGAGAGCTACACTGACTGCTGCACAGAGAGCTACACTGACTGCTGCACAGAGAGCTA
>NC_085032.1:7220523-7277973 GCF_963692335.1 Osmerus eperlanus | reverse complement strand
CACATGACAGACAGCGGCGGTTGAAGGGACCAACTGTGTCCGCACTGGAAACACACACGACAATGATGACATTCAGCACCACACACACACACACTCCGGTCAGCCAGGGGTCCGTACGTCAAAAATGATTATGCACTGTCCCTTCTGACTTTACCTGTACAGGTGTCTTCTCTTAGGATCGTCCTCTGTGCTCAGGAAGTATCTGTGTTTCGAATATATCATAATGTAATATTATACATGGATAATATATGGCATATGATCCTAATCCAACCATCATTTGATCATAAAACTAGTCTTTTATTTATGACTGTTTGGGGGTTAGAGTTAGTGTACATGAAAACATTGACCTGCTCCCAAATATCAAGAACCCAAAGAGTGAAACAATACCGTAGGTAGGTTCATCTGAAGTGTATATAGGTCCAACACTCTAACGTATTGGTCCAGTTGTAAAGTTTGACCAGAATCATGTACACTCTGGACTTTAGAGCCTACATTCCAACAGAGAAGTGCTCCTATAATGGACATTTCATGAATTAATTATGGTACTGAAAGGAAGAGAGGGGAGTTTTTAGAACAAAACTAGGCCAGGACTGAAACCTGACAGGAGGCCAAGGAACAAGGTTCTGGTTGTAGCTCACAGAGAACACTTTGAGGTACGTGTGTGTGAATGTGTTTGTGTACAGTGTGTGTGTGTGAGGTTGTATGCGTTAAATGTGTGTGAGTGTGTGTGTGTGTCTGTGTGAGTGTGTGTGTTCAGTATGTGAGTGTGTGTGTATGAGTGGGATAGAGCTCACATCAGCTGGCTGTCCTCGTTGTAGGCCAGGACCTGGGTGACGTCCCAGTCTCCAGACGTGATGGACTGCAGAGTGTCTGTACTGGTGTTGGGCTGCCAGGACAGAGAACACACACACACAGAGCAAACCCTGATCAAAACCAGAGGCCACGTCTCCTCAGTATCTTCACATCATCCTATCATCACTGGCTTCCAGTATGTGCAGGACACATGAAACCCCAAAGCAGGGTGACATGTTCCCCATGCTGAGTCGGAGGGGCGGGGTCAGAGGGCGGGGTCGGAGGGCGGGGTCGGAGGGCGGCGGTACCTGGGAGATGGACATGGAGATGTGGAAGAACTTCCCCCGGCCTCCCTGAGGGATGGCCCTGGTGAAGAACAGCTTCAGGCCATCCTTAGAGAACAGAGGCTCCTCGTTCTGGAGGAACAGGAGAAACAACATACAGTTCCATCACCACCATCCTCCTCATCCCCATCCTCCTCATCCCCATCTTCATCCTCCTCCTCATCCCAGGGTACCTGTCTGTGGAGCCAGCCTTCACTCTCATCTTCATGTTTCTGGAAACAAAAGACATGAGGGGACAGTTAACCTCAAGACAACCAGCAGACAGAAACACACACACACACTGTACATACCCTCACATACACACACTGTACATACCCTCACATACACACACTGTACATACCCTCACATACACACACACACACTGTACATACCCTCACATACACACACTGTACATACCCTCACATACACACACTTTACATACCCTCACACACACACACACCTTGGTGCAGACTCCTGTGGTGGCCTCACACAGCGTGAGCATGGAGATGTTCTGGGCGCGGTTCAGCCAGTTGACTGCCAGCTTGGTGGTGGTGGCCCACTTCACCATGGTGACATAATACTCTCTGTCCAACACGCACACACGCAAAACACAATTTAACCATCGAATGTAATCATGTGCCATATACTGTATTACAAGCTATGATGTAAGGGTGTGTGTCTGTGGGGGGGGGGGGGGGTGTGTGTGTGTGTGAGGTTCCTACCCTATCCTGGGGTCCTCAGGTCTTCTCATCTCAATAGTGTGTAGAGGACCGTTGAGGTTGACCACATACAGAGAGATGACTGGGTTCTCTTCTCCTGCCTGGCGGGGGAGAGGGGGAAGGGCAGAGTGGGGGAGGGTGTGGAGGTAGGGAGGAGAGGACAGCCACATGGAGGGGAAAAGATGGAGGTTAGACATTCTTTTAGCAGCTACCACAAGCGGTTGACATTAAAGGTGTCCGTGTGTACCTTAGGGTAGTGGTATTCTTTCCCTGTGGGGTAGAGGGTGCCGGTGAACATGGGGACCTCCATCCTGGGAACCATGGTGTTGTTGATGGTGGCGTACGCTAGCCTGGCTCCATCTGGGGACCACCAGTGGGCGATGTGGGTCTGGAAGATCTCCTCTGGAGCACAAGGGATACGGATGTGTCAGGTTTTCAGTTCCTACTTCAGTTAGCCAGAGAAACGTGAAAAGCCTCTCTCTCTCTCTCTCTCTCTCTCTCACACACACACACACACACACACACACACACACACACACACACACACACACACACACACACACACACACACACACACACACACACACACACACACACACACACACACACACACACACACACACACACACACACACACAATGTAAAGGTGTTGAGGTCATAAATCACACCAGTTTTAATCTCAGTGGAGAGCTACATCTACCAAACCACGATGGGGCTCCATTCCCCAGACAGGAACAGAAAGCAATTTCCCAGCCAGAGCTACTGTAGTGCATTCAGGGAAATTGTGTTATGCGTGTGTGTCTGTTTGTGTGTACTTCTGTGTGTGTGTGTGACCCCCTCCCTATTGCTGGTGTACAGTGAAGGTGCTATTCAGTCAGGCTTGGCTCACTTCATCAGAAGCCATGACCTCCATACCTCCCCTGGGAGCCCATGCGTGTGGATGAAATCACGCAGGGTGAACCGGATGGCACACACACTCTCATAGGAGCTCTATTGATATGCAGCTGCAGGTGTTGAGTGTGTGTGCTTGTGTGTAGAGAGAGAGAGAGAGAGAGAGAGAGAGAGAGAGAGAGAGCGAGCGGTTATAGAAAGTTGCTGTCTCATTGGAGCTCTATTGATATGCAGCCGCAGGTGTGTGTGAGAGAGACAGAAAGAGATAGAGCGAGAGAGAGGCTATTGAAAGTCACTGTCTCATTGCCGCTTCGAACAATCAAGCCTCGCACCTGTTACAACTGGCTTGGCTGATGCCAATTGATGGTGTTAAACTGTAGAACAAACACACACACACCCCACAAAACAAGTAATAATTACTGTATGCAAATATCCAGTTGCATAGGGATCTTTCTGAAAGCAAAAATTTCTACAACACATTTTTCCTTCAATGTCGAGCAACAGGGCAATTCTAGAGGCGGCAGAGAGAGCATTAGAACAGCTCTGCTCCTGGTGAGCTTCCAGCTCTCTCTCCTTAACGGATACTGTTTATCAGGTAGGGGCTGTGTCTTTGGGGAAATAACAGACATCAAACTAACCATTACCCATTTAATTAGCCGGGCTAACTCAACACCAACATGGCTCAAAGAGCTCTGGGCTCAGTTTCACGACTATTCCAGGTTCTTATCTCCGCCTTTCGGACCAAACGTGGGTAAACTCCCAAGCAGCCTGTGTTTATTGTTATTGAAGGTTAGTCAATTAGCGCCATGAAGCTAAAAGAAATGGGAAACACAGGCTCTGTGTGACCGTCAGTGTTGTTAGCGTCCTGCTAACATCTAGCCACGCTGCTGCTCGTTCTTCCTCGGGGAGAGGAGGAGGGTGGGAGGAAGAGAAGCAGCAGGGGAAAGACAAGTTGGAGAGGGCGAGGAGGAGGAGGAGGGGGAGAAAAGGAAGGGGAGGAAGGAGCAGGAGGAGGAGAGAGTTCCAGCTGCATCCACCTGGGGCTGACTGGTAAACCACAGAGAGTATTAATGACATGCTGCTGGAGGAGGAACATTAGCTGTCTGTGTGATGCCGTGCGGAGCTACGCTCACTAATGAACACTTCCTAGGCTGACTGCGTCTCTGCTGCTAGCGGCGCCCCGAGGCCCTCAAAGAGCGTCAAATGGAAAACAAGGGAACAGAGAGATATTGGCACGGCGACGTTATTGTTTGTCTACAATAAATCATCTTACAGGAATCTCTCTCGATCTCTCTGTGTTTGGTCCCCTCAGGTGTGAGCTAAACCAGACTCATCCATCCTCTCTCGTTCACCGGCTCTCTCCTTCTCTTTCTGTCTCTCTAAACCAGGCCAAGCCTGGCAGAAGTTGCCGGTGCACGAGATTCAAATTCATGAGGCAGTTGGCCAACAGAAAGGAAATTCAAATTTAGCGCAGACATTGACTGTGGACAAAGATCTAGTGATCGGCGTGGGTGACTGGCGTTCAGCAAAGGAATTCACTCGACAGAGATTCAAGTGGAATGAGACAAAAGGCTGACACAGGTGAACGAGAAATACAACGCTCGACTCCTCTGAGACGTGGTTTGCTCTTTGATAGAATCTCAAACCATCACCAAGGCGGTCCGTCAGCGTGCAATGTGGCTTTGTCCAGCAGGGGGCAGCAGTGGCCCACGTCAAAGCACACATGCAGATGTCAGATCAGACAGAGCAGCGGAGGATCACGTTTCCTCCTGGGTAAAGCTGGGATCTTCAGATCGTACAGGTACCTGGGTTTATTAAGGAGCACTTCTCAGATCCCAGCTTCAGTCATGCTGAGGTTTTGTCAAGACAGTCAAACAGATTCATGCTAAATATCCATAGACAGAGTCAGATCAAACAGAAGGCATGTTTTTTTTTTTTTTTTTTTTTTTTTCCTCTGGTCTATTTACTGCTATAAATGCGTTGGGCTGCATGTGATGAACGCTGATAAACGCAAATAAACAAACAAACAGATGCTTCCCAGTAAACATGGGTGTGCTACAGTAGTATTATCTGTGTATCAGAGTCAGACCACTAGCCCAAGGCCTAAATTCAATTCCAGCATGACAACAAATCTAATGGATACGCATGACAAAGCATTTCATTTAAACACACACACACACAAAGTACATGAACACCCACACAGGACGGTAACCGCAGAGTTCAGAAGGTTATCTGAGGATAAGGATTACGCTGTCATGCCCTGCGACTAGAACAGGAGATTATGCCTTCCCCCCTCTCCCTCCTCCCCCCTTCCCCCCTCTCCCTCCTTCCCCCCTCTCCCTCCTCCCCCCTTCCCCCCTCTCCCTCCTTCCCCCCTCTCCCTCCTTCCCTCTATCCTACACTCCCCCCCCCCATCTCTCACTCCCTCCCTCCCCTCAGCCCTCCCCTTCCAACCATCACTCTGCTCTCCTCACTCTCCCTCCCTCCCTCCCTCCCTCCCTCCCTCCCCTGCATGCTGACTCAGACGTTACCCTTGACCGCAGTGGAGATTGAGTCATCAGAGAAGATGCCCCATCTCTGCCCTCGCAGCTAGACCAGCTGGAGGTTAACCCAGATGCTACCCCACACCACAGTCCCCACCAGCAGGTAGGACCCACCACACAGTAGGTGCAGCCTGAGGATGGGCCATCAGTCCCACCACGTAGACCGAGCAGGGATGGATGCTGCCATTACTATGACAGTGCCAGGGGGACCAGGAGGGAGGGGGGGGGGATTCAGACCAGGACCAGACTATGGTCTGCTGGCTGGGGCTAGCTGGGGCTGGGAGATTCATCTGGTTAATAAATGATGAGTGTGAATTGCCTGAGCGCCAGTGCAGTATAAATATGAGCCAGAGGTCAGACGTTGCTATATCCCCCCTCATTAAAGCTGCACTGAGCTGGGACTAACATGACAGAAGAACCCAGGAGAAGCATCCCTCTTGGGAGACTCACAGACACGGCAGGCCAGCCCAGGGTTCTACCTCTCCTAGTGGAGTCTGACACCCCACCACCACTGGAGACAGCGGAACCACAGACACACACGTCTAACAAACACACTGCAGTCTGATCACACACACCGCAGTATAGCGCTTTTAACCTTTTAACCTGACTTCAATCATTCGTATAAAATATTACGATAATATGATCATGTATTTAGAAAATGCCATCAACAGCAGCCACTTTCATGGTTCCATTGGTGTGGTCTTACCCTCGTACAGCCAATCGCTGAGTCCGTTGAAGATCACCCCCTCCTTTCCAGAGGAGACCAGACGAATCGATCTGCTCTCCACAGTGGATCGGTAGTAGATGTTGTTCTCAAACACAAAAACCTGCAGAAGAAGAGAGGAATCACTGAGGTGGTCGCCATGGGAGCACAGGAAGTGGACTGATGAAAGTGAATACACTAACAGCTGAGTGTGCTCGGAATCCTGAGAACACGTCGAACAAATACCGCACTTCTTTCACAGCACACGGCCATGGTTCAATGCAGGAAAAAAAAAACATCTTCACGGGCCTCGTCTCTCCCCTTCTGAATTTCAGTATTTCTGAATACTGTTTATAGACATAAATGTACATTCGCACTTGTGGGCTGAAGGCCTTCTCTCCAGAGTGGCTGGAGCCTGAAGGAGCTGTCGTAAAAGCTGAAGGTCAAATTATGACATGAACATCCAGCCCCCTCAAACAGCACGCCGCAGAGAGCTATCCACCCACAGCTGGCCTCTGCAGAGCATGTCTCCATAATGAAATCTATCCATCTCAGCGCTGTTCAATACAGTGAGAAATCCCAGTTGTCGAGTCTATGAGTTCTTACCCAGAGACGGAATGCTGTTTAGAAAGTCTCTCGTCTCTGACAGGGGGGGGGGGTCCCTGCCCTCTCCTAGGCCCTGCCCTCTCCTAGACCCTGCCCTCTCCTAGACCCTGCCCTCTCCTAGACCCTGCCCTCTCCTAGACCCTGCCCTCTCCTAGACCCTGCCCTCTCCTAGACCCTGCCCTCTCCTAGACCCTGCCCTCTCCTAGACCCTGCCCTCTCCTAGGCCCTGCCCTCTCCTAGGCCCTGCCCTCTCCTAGACCCTGCCCTCTCCTAGGCCCTGCCCTCTCCTAGACCCTGCCCTCTCCTAGACCCTGCTCTCTCCTAGGCCCTGCCCTCTCCTAGACCCTGCTCTCTCCTAGACCCTGCCCTCTCCTAGACCCTGCCCTCTCCTAGACCCTGCCCTCTCCTAGACCCTGCTCTCTCCTAGGCCCTGCCCTCTCCTAGACCCTGCCCTCTCCTAGGCCCTGCCCTCTCCTAGACCCTGCCCTCTCCTAGGCCCTGCCCTCTCCTAGACCCTGCCCTCTCCTAGACCCTTCCCTCTCCTAGACCCTGCTCTCTCCTAGACCCTGCCCTCTCCTAGACCCTGCCCTCTCCTAGGCCCTGCCCTCTCCTAGATCCTGCCCTCTCCTAGGCCCTGCCCTCTCCTAGGCCCTGCCCTCTCCTAGGCCCTGCCCTCTCCTAGACCCTGCCCTCTCCTAGACCCTGCCCTCTCCTAGGCCCTGCCCTCTCCTAGACCCTGCCCTCTCCTAGGCCCTGCCCTCTCCTAGACCCTGCCCTCTCCTAGACCCTGCCCTCTCCTAGACCCTGCCCTCTCCTAGGCCCTGCCCTCTCCTAGACCCTGCCCTCTCCTAGACCCTGCCCTCTCCTAGACCCTGTCCTCTCCTAGGCCCTGTGCTCTGGTGCAGCAGGAGAGAGATGCAGCTTCTGGTTTTCCCTTCACTAACAGACAGGAGGTGGGACCGAGGCAGAGAGAACTCTTCGTCTTTGTGTGCAGAGACGAGCCAGAGACAAACGTGTGATGGCCACAGCCGGGTCAGTACATAGAGTGCAAATCTACAGACAGATCTACAGACAGGCACACACATACAGACAGAACATACAGTACAACACAGTACAGACCAGTCATACAGATACAAAGAGAGTCCAGGACAGATGGGGCAGACATGCAGACAGTAGAGACAGTGCAGTATAGTACAGGACAGACCCAGGTCCCTGAATAAATCAGAATCTGGGCCAAGACGACTGAGACAAGGACCTGGCCCACTTCTGAAGAGCCAGAACCAAGCTGTCTCTGACACACACACACGTATCATCATGAGACGCATCCACACACACACACACGCGTGTGTTTCAGCATGCTAGCAGCAGCCTCTCTGTCCTCTGGTTCCTAAACCCTACAGCAGGGGTGGGGAACGTCCGGAAATCATTTGGTCCGGCCCGCCATGGCACTGCAGGCACCATATTATTAGGTGCATTATTCGTTGGCAGCAGCACTATTTTAATATGTGGAAGAGGACCGCGGAGGCGCGCAGCGTTGCGTACCAATGTACCAAAAAAATTCGCTTGCGCGCTCTGATTAACACTCAGATCGATAAGCAGTCTCAAAAATGGTAGCAATATAAAAAATAATACGATCCCTTTCCGTAATCATGATACCCCCCAAGAATTGTTCGATGCACCCCTAATCAAAGCAGGCTGCATCCGTGCCAGCTAACATCACAAACCTCACCAAAGAAAAGCAGTTCCAGCCATCACATTAGGGGTGAGTTAATTAAATGTTTGACCAAATATAGCAGGCACATTTTTAAGTTGATAATTCTGTATGGCCCCCGAATGATTTTATAAATATCCAAATGGCCCTTGGCAGAAAAACGGTTCCCCATCCCTGCCCTACAGAGTAAAGCTCAGGAGCAGAGGTCCTCCATGAGTGAAGACGGCTGGATGCACCCTGGGCTCTCTTTGCACCCAAGGAATACTGAACACAGAATCATTCTTATACAGGATAAATGTGTTACATCTTCAATTTTTCCAACAGCTACATCAGTAAACACTGAGTGAGAGAGAGAGTGGGATATCAATCCAGGCACTCAGCTAATTCATCCACTGAAGAGATTACAGGTAATGAATAGCATGCTGCTGCAGGACATCGTTGCTCACAGTCTCACTGCCCTGAACCCAGCAGACTGAAGCATATTAATGTTGGGTCTTTGACTAGACTCAGGCTGCACTGCTAGAGAGTTGCACTACAGGCTGCTGTGTGGCTTTCGTCGCTCCCATTTGAAAAGGGTTCGAAGCTCATTGGCGAGTCAACGAAGGAGGCGATTTTAGCCGTGAGGAGAAACGTGGATGAGTGGATTTCCCCCTTTGTGTGACGAGTGTGGAGGAGAGAGGGGGCTGATGGGAGTTGCAGTCCTTACCAGCTGCTGTCCGCTGGGGCCCCAGCCTGCGTACTGCAGCTGAGCGTTACGCACCTCTGGGGGGTTCAGGTTCCATGTCTCCCTGGGGGAGAGAAGACAGAGCCATTACACACACAAACACACACACAGACATCACATCATCCAGACATTACAATCCCCTGGTGTAGCCCATCTTCAGAACAAAGGCTGAAGTGAACCCATAAATACTGGTGCTTTAAACCAGAGCCACTTGTGTTTCATTAGAAAAGTGCTGTGTTGGGCAGGCTGGAGAATTACAGGTGCCACCAACTATGTCTCTGTTTGGAGGTGAGAATGGATGAGGTCATCTTATCCCTGCCTGCTGTTCCTCTTATTGCCACAAGGTGGCAGCACACAGAGCCAGCCTGAGGAGAGATCCTGGAACTGCAGGTGAGGATGACTGATCCGAGGTCAGTTTTCTTATTAAGGACACAGTGGATAAAGGGCTGTGCTGTGATGGAATAGCTGGTCCTCAATCTGTCATATGAGTAAGCTTGATGAGGACAGGAAACAGGAAAACAAGATGTCCGCTGTCTTAAGAGGCTACTTACGGCGTCTCCAGGCTGCAGATGATGTAGAAGGCTGTGAACGAGAACTGGTACACCTGTACATCAAGACACAGGAGAGCACTCAACACCCTACTCACTGATTTATATTCTAGCACCGCCTTACGTGGTGTGTGTGTGTGCGCGTGCGCGCGTATGTGTTTGACAGAGGGAGAAAGAGAGAGAGTGAGAAAAGAGAGAATGAGACAAAGTGAGACAAAAAGAGAGAGAGAGATAGAGTGAAAAGGAGAGCAAAATAGAGAGAGAGAGACAGAGAGAGAGAGAGAGAGAGAGAGAGAGAGAGAGAGAGAGAGAGAGAGAGAGAGAGAGAGAGAGAGAGAGAGAGAGAGAGAAAGGGAGAGAGAGACTCCTCTGTAAAGGGCAAGTCGCAGCATGTGTTGGTAACAAGGTGTGTGTGTTGGGAACAAGGTCTGTGTGTGTGTTTGTGTGTGTATGTTTGTGCAATGACAGCTTGGGGACAGAACTGTCACCCATCAACGCAATGGGGGAACAGATATGGAATAACAAAATCACTCACACACACACTATATGCACACACCCACTCGCACGCACGCATGTACTAATGCACACACACACACACACATTGGAGGCTGTCACGCTGCCTTCCCAGTCCAGTGGTTTGAGCAGTGGTGTTGGTTGTTCTCTGTCTGTCTGAGCTGCATGATATCCTTCTATGGCAGGTAGACATCTCTTCCTCTTCAGTGTCACACACACACACACTGTTCTCTCTTAGTTTATTTCTCTCTCTCCATCTGTTCCTCTCCCTTTCTGTTCTCTCTCTTTCTCTGTCCCCCCTCTATGTCTCTCTCTGTGTACCAACAGTGCAGCAGCCAAGACACATATACCATACACTACATAACCTACATCCACTCATTCTGCCCCTGCATTCCCCTTCCATTTGTCTGTCCCCACTCTACTGCAGGGCTGTGACCCCCTCACGCTTTCCAAACACCCTCTCTGCCCCCCCCCCCCTCTTTGCAGTGCATTTGTGGTAGTTTCACTTGGCTGCCCCCCCCCTCCTTCTCCACAAGCACTTACCCCCCCTCCACCCCTCTCTACAATAACTCACCCCTCTTCTCCCCCCCCCCCCCCCCCCCCACAAGCACACCCCCTCACCCGTGTAGGGGAGCCAGGAGAGTATGACAGGCCTCTCCCCCCCACCCACTCCGTGATTATCCACCCATCCCCCCCCCCGCCCGGCAACAGTGTACCTCCGCGTGCCGACACACCCGCCTGTGTCTAGGCTCACTCATCACCGCGCGTGAGAGAACGTGGAGCTCACCGGGGTGACGGTGTAGGCCAGCAACACATGCTTCAGGTCTGGGGACACCTCGTACCTGCTGGCCTTGTACATCTCCTGGAGGAGGGAGGAACATATGACGCATTACAATCAGGCATGTTCTTAACTAACCCCTAACCCTTGCAAATCTCCTGGACAGATCACAGGAAGGAAGGAAGGAGGAACAACTATAAAAAGCTTTCAAATAAGCCGATGGATCGTCTGACTGCTTTCTCTGGGAACAGCTTTTTTGGGCACTTTGATGTGCTGATGGCGAGTTTGAATTTGATTTCAAAGACCCAGTCTGTTCGTCTCTTGCAGCGATTAGGTGAAGTTCTGGCGGAGAGGAAGTTGCACTTACAAACTTCTTGTTCTGCACCAAGACGGTCTTCTCTCCAGTCTCTATGTTGAACTTCTCCACGTCCCCTTCACGAGACCGGTACAACAGCTCATTACCTTGAGGAAGGAGAGAGAAAGAGAGAGAGGGAGGGAGTGAGTGAAAGAGAGAGGGAGGGAGTGGAAGAGAGAAAGGGAGGGAGTGAAAGGGAGAAAGACCGAGTTTTACTTTTGAACGGTGGGCTGAATTCACGCTGGTGAATGGCATTCAGCTGCTCCTGATCTCTATACTGGTGAATAAATACAATAAACAAAACGCAGCTTCCCGTTGGGGGATCAATAACGTTCCTACTACTATTACTACAGTACTACTAATACTACAACTACTGTACTTCCCCCCCCCCAAAAAAACTCCAAATGTCACCAGCTCCATCACTGTTGGCTCGCCAGCAGCATGTGTCTCCAGAGGGCTAAGAGGCTGGAGCAGGCAGATACAAGTCATCCTCGTCTTTCAACAGTCAAGGACAACCGCACAGAACCCCTCACGCCATCTCTCACTCTCTCCCTCCCTCTCTCTCTCTCTCTCTTTCTCTTTCCATCCGTCTGTCATTTTATCTCTGTCTCTCTCCTTCTTCTCTCTCGCTCTCCTTCTCTCTCAGCAGTCGGCCATGGTGCCTCCATAGAGGGATGCGGACCATTAGTAGTGGTAATCATAGCAGAGAGATGGCCGTACAGAGCCTTCTTTATCTGCTAGCTTTCCTAACTCTCCATTGGAGTTGCCTTACTTAGCATCACAATCACTTTAGAGTACAAAATCAGAGATGACAGAGCAATTCTCTTTTTTTCCCCTTCTTTAGATTGCGGGGATTTAACTGTGCCTCTACCCTTCGCTGGAAAGTACTGCAATATCAACCAACCTGCTAACACATCAAATATCAGAAATCCAATAAATAGCAATGAGCAGCATTTGCTCCAGGACATGTTTTACTCTGATTCAGTTTGACGACCACTACCGTGTCATCTCCTCAATGTTTCATGTTCCCCGCTGAAGGGAAAGTGACCTTCTCAAGGGCAAAGTGGAGGTAGACCGATCCCTCGTTCACCAGATCGGATTTGGCCGTGTTCTCTCGGTGAGAATGTTCTACACACACACACACACACAGCACCCTCGCCTCAGACTTCACCTGGAAATCTCACCTCACTCCTGCGACAGCTGTCGACATGCTGCTCCCTCTCTCTCTACTTCTGTCTGTGTCACTCTCTCTCTCCTTTTGTCTGTTTCCTCTCCCTCACTCTCTCTCCTTCTGTGTCCCTCTCTCTCTCTCTCCACCATCCTCCTCGATCTATTCTTCTCATCTACCATCGGCCATTCAAGCCATTGTTTCCATCCATCATTGAGGACACAGGCTCATGCTCGGCAGCTTCTGCTGGTCTTCTCCAGTCTGCCAGAGCTCCTCAAACCCCCAGGTACCTTTGGGAACCCTTCCTTGCTTTTCTGTTCTCTTTGTTCTTTTCCACAAGTCCGACCCTCCTTGGTTTCATCTACCTCTGGGCCTCCATGCCCCTAACCCTCCACCTCTCTGTCTCCACCTCTCTCTCTCTCCCTCTCTCTGTTCACCTTGACGTCACCCCCCCATCCCCCCCCCCCGGAGTGTCAGGGTGCAGCCCAGGGCTCTGGCCTTACTGCTCTCTTCTCTGATCCACCTCTCCTCTGCTGCCTGCCTTATTCATGTCATGGGGGAGGGAGGGGTGGAGGGAGGGAGAGGTGGAGGAGTAGGGCGAGGGAGGTGTGGAGAGAGAAGAGGAGAGAGACTAAAATACATTCATACAAGGAGCTCATAGCCCCTCGCCCTCCCTCTCTCCTAGGATCTGTCTCTTTTCACCAACACGTTAATTCAACAGTAATTTTGCCTCATGAATTTCTCCACTTAACCTTTCCTGGGTGCTTCTGATCTCTCTGTCTGTCGTCGTCCCTCCCCCCCCCCCCCTCCGCAACGCTGGCCTACGCACAGTCGATGGCTTCATATACAACTCCTCCCCTATAACTCATCGTGACAGCCATGCCACTGTGACGCAACATGCAATCCCCGCCGCCGCTGCTCCGGCCACAGGGGGACACCTCCGGAAGGGGAGGAGAGCCGAATCAAACGCGCCCCGCGTGCCGTCTCTGAAACTCCTGGACCGACGGTCTGCTGAACGCGATCGATACATGAGGTTCACTGCAAGGCGTGGATCCACACAGACACAGAGTGGAGTCGTGGGGCCGGGCCTCGTATCGAACTAACACACACACACACAGATTCTCTCCTTCGGTGGCTCATCACTAGTCTACACGGACGCTTGACAACGGCGGCCGGCCTGCCAGCTGAAATTGAGGCTGCTGAGGAAGAAGACTTACGGAAGGCTACTGTGGCTGAATAAAATAGCTTCCCCCTCGCAGTCTACCAGCCTTAAATATCCCCTGCTCTGGCTCTCAGGTGAGCTATAAAAAGAAACAGCATCATCAAATTTTCAAAGGGACTCTAATGAACGATCCAGCTGTGTGTGTCCTTTCCGCACGCAGACACTCATAGCGGCAGAGGAGGGAGAAATGGTGGTTGATCCTCTATACGGTACGGGCCTCTGGTTGTGTGGTAAGGCTGGATGATGTTGAGGGTGGGTCAGGGGGTAAGTGACATGAAGGTAGTTTGGAGTGACAGTTGGCCGCCCAGCGCTGCCAGCGCTGCCCACCTCTGGGCCAGACAAGCGTCAGGGCGAGAGGGTTCTTTATCATGTCGCTCACGTTCGGCAACACAAGAGAGTTAGGCGTTTTGTTCGAGGAGAAACAGCATGAAGCTTAATGCACAAGGCGAAAAATAACACCCTATTTGGATAAAGAAGCCTGGAGATAAACAACTTTCGACCCAAAAAAACGACACAAACTGATTTGGTTAAACACGGATGTTTACAGCGACGACTGCGGTGCTAACTTGCTCACTTCCGTGTTGCTTGAATGCAGTCGGACTCTTTGCATTCAGCTCCGTGTAAACCTTTAATGAATCGCTTCAATTTAAACAGCCTTATATTATGGGACCTGCTGTGATTATGATCTACATCTGGTTGTACTATGGCAGCTTCCTGCTCAAACATATTACACAGCATTCATCTCCCCTCCCCCCAAAATACATAATATAAAATACTGAAAGTCTATCTCTGTGAAAGCTGCCTGGATATGAGCTCTGGAGTGACTTAGTAGTGCAAACACTGCTGTAATGCCATGCCTGCAGGATCCATCCTAAACACTAAGCGGAGCTACTGTGCTTGGTGCTTGGGGTGTTCATTGGGTGAGCCAACGCACAAAGACGCTTGAGGGGCCAATCATGTGCCTATGTCCTTGATGGCACTTCCCATATCCCTTCCTGGGTGTTTAGCATGCATCACTGAGGCTGGGAGGGGGGCAGGAGGCGATAAGACCAGGGCTGTGATGACTGGCAAACAGCTGCATGCGGTCATGGAAGCCATCCACCCAGTCAGAACCCTCCTAACATGGTATGACACCATGTTGACGCTGAATCAATTGGATTCAGATACAGAGCTGGAAATGGGCCGAGACAGCTCGTCAATGGAGGCGGCCGATTGCCCAATTAGCCCAGGGATGAGGGCCCAGGGATGAGGGCCCAGGGATGAGGGCCCAGGGATGAGGGCCCAGGGATGAGGGCCCAGGGATGAGGGCCCAGGGATGAGGGCCCAGGGATGCATCCAGCACTGCACGGCTCTGTCCATATGTCCACATGTCACATCACAGACCAGCAGCAGAGCGGTTTAATAACTCAAAGCTGTGGGAATCCACATGGAGCCCCTGCCTGGCATCATTACCCCAAACTGACCCCAGGAGTCTCAAACAATCGGGCAGGTCATTAAAAAGTCTCCAGTCTCAAATGTCTTGCTGGGAATTAATCATCTGATGAGAAAAACAGGCAAAGCATACAAAAATCAATTGAATTCAATATTTAAGAGACTAAATAATAAATTGAATATTTAGTCGTCTCCCCCCCCCCCCCCCCGGACCGAGGGAAGGAGAGGGGAAGGGAAGGAGGGAGGGAAAGGCGACCAGTTCTAGTGGACTAGAACTGGGCCAGATGAAGCAGCTGCATACCCTCGACCAGCCTGCTAGCTGTGTCTTATTGGAGGAGACAGTTTCGTTGGGCACGAGCTACTTTAAAGATGCCTCATTAGGCTGCTAGCTGCAATATGAGCTGTTCACTTCCGGACCCTAATCACACTGCAGCGCTACAGCGTGGATGTGTATGTATGTGTGTGCGTGCGCGACTTGCTGTTTGTGCGTGCAAGCAACACCACTGCCTCATCTAACGCCGTGTTGTCACGGCCGAGCGCCATGCGGAAGCACTCCTGGTATTGACCCAGGGAAGGACGACTCACTGCTTATCCACTTAGCATCCGGGTCATGAACCTTGAAATCCTTGCTGAAGATATCCCCGACCGTCACTTTCCCTTTCAGGGCCAGGTTGTCATCTTCACCTGAGAGAGAGAAAGAGAGAGAGAGCGAGTGAGATAGAGAGATAGTGAGAGAGAGCGAGAGAGAGAGCGAGAGAGAGAGAGAGGAGAACACAATTAAACACTAGTTTTTTTTACGTCTTATATATTTTGGGCTTTACTTCATGCAGGGGAAGGCCGGGGTGAGAGAGAGGGGAAAACATGCAACAAAGGGATTAGAACCCAGGCCGCTGCGGTAAGGCCTCAGCCCACAACGCAAATAGCACCCACAATTCAACACTAGAGAGCATGGTAAAGACAGCAGTGTATCAACAGGGAAAATAGCTTCATTCCAACTAATGACTGCATGTTCCTGTGAGGTGCTTTCTAGCTTGTCTCCTGCCAGTATGGGTTTCTGTGGTAAAAACATAAGCCTCATCAAGTCATTCTTTTCTGGATGTACTTCCGTATGTTTGTTTGTGTCAGTGCTTTGGGTAAGAGCATCTGCTAAATGAAGGAAATGTCAATGTGTTTTGGGGTTTGAGATCCACCCGCAGTATGTTTGTGTGACAGCTCACTAGAAAGGAAAAGACGTGAGAAACAGGGAAGGCGAGGGAAAGCCGTGATGTGGGAGAACTCAGAAGACCGACGAGGTGGGCTGAACACAATCAGTTCACCAACGCTCCGGTCGGCGGCGCTCCCATTTGAAACCCTGCTCTAGCTGTGTGTGAGGAATGACCACGCACTTATCCACACGTTTCCATCCAGCGTTCGGTTTTGCCGACTCTTGCGATGACTCTGCGGTGTGGGCGGTGAGTGTTAGACACACACTCTCTCTCCACGCTCTGCTGTGAAACACCCGACCTCTCACATGGCCGTTTGTTTACCCAAGATGCCTCGGATAATTTGGTCATTCACCAATAATTCTGTGATTCCTATCAGACATGATAAACTCGCATTCGATTATTGAACTCGTTCAGTTGATAATATCATTCTGTTAATAGTTTTGTTCTGTGAATAATCCAATTATGTTAACAATCTTGTTGTGTTTGTAATCTTTTTACGCATCTGTCCTCTCCTCAGGTCCCAGCAGCTCTCGGAAGGTCAACACAAACGGCACGGCAACATCAGTACTCCAGGCAGCCCAAGGAGATGAATCCTTCAACACTTAATCAAATCATTTGGAGGCCAGAGGCGCCTTAAAGAACTGTAATCCTGTCCAAATAGTACACAGTCACAGACTGAGTAGTTATTCTCAGATCTTATCAGGGTCGGACACCACCAACCTCTCGTCTTTTTTTGTTGTCTTTTTTCTTCTCCGAAAAGCGAATCTGGATTTTTCCCAAAAATCAAATGGCCCCAGGAAGTAAACAATAAACCCTTTTAAGCCGGCCCCGCGGGTGTTTAAGCAAGAGCGTTTTGTGCTACTCCTGCTTGTCTGCAGGTGTTAGGGGGAGTTTGATCCGTCGGGCAACAGGAGCCGGCTGGCAGGGTTGTGTGTGTGTGTGTGTGTGTGTGTGTGTGTGGGAGGGGGTGAAGGAGAGGAGAGGAACAGAGCAGGAACCTTCCAGACTCTGGACGATGGCTCATTACAAGGTTGGGGGCTGTTTTGCAGTGAGCGTTTTGTCCGTAACACCTGCACCAAGATAAACATTTATAAGGTGCACTCTGACTGCGGGCCCTGCTGGGGTAAGTGGACATTCAGGTGGTGTACAGCAGTGATGGGGTTGTGTTAGTGTGTGTGTGGAAAGGAAAAATGTGGGCTGAGACCTGGACAAGGCCTGCACACACAGGCAGCTTCAAGATGAACAGCCTCATCCCCTCCCCACACCCAACACACACACACTCACCCAACCAACACACTCACCAACCCATCCACACACATCGCCCCACGGCCCATGTTCAAACACACTGCAGCCTGATTTACCCCTGATTTGCCCCCAGCCCCAAAGAGCAAAGCATTAAAAACCTAGTTTTTAATCCTATAATGTCAGTGAAAATGAACATGGATTTGGATGCTTTTGTGTGTGTGTGTGAGAGAGAGAGAAAGAGAGAGAGAGAGAGAAATAGAGAGAGAGAGAGAACGATAGCAAGAGAGAAAGACCTTAGAGAGAGAGGCAGAGTGAGAAAGAGTGAATGAGGGTGAAAGAGAGTGTGAGAGAGAGAGGGAGGGGGAAGGAGAGAGTGTGAGTGGGAGGGAGAGAAGGTGAAGGAGAGAGAGACAGAGGGGGAGAGAGAGAGGGAGGATGAAGGAGAGGGTGTGAGAGGGAGAGAGACCGTTCTCCTAAGGCCTGGATTGTGAGCTGGGATATCAGTCCCTAATCGTGTTTCATGTGCTAAAGAAACCGTCTCAAGGCCCCTACCTATCAACCTTCCCTGATGTTACTCACATTACACAGTGACACTGCACAACGTAGTATATTTTCGTTCATCAGAAGGTTTTTGGTGAAGAGAAAATGAGTGGAATATCTTTCAAAACCAAGGTAGCTTGATGGTTTATTTAAATCAAATCAAATCAAATGTATTTGTATAGCCCTTTTTACACGCAAGCATGTCAGAGGGCTTCACATATGCCCATAGAACTGCCCCTCAACCAACCTAAACCCTCAAGGAAGACAAGGAAAAACTCCCAAAAAAAATGGAAGAAACCTTGGGAGGAGCAATTCAGAGAGGGATCCCCTCCTCCAGAGACGGTTGGTGGGAGAGAGGAGCAGAACACAGGCTAAACATAATCATATACAGTGTCGATGGGTTTTTAAAACACCAAAATCCATTATTCAACTTTATAGATGTAGGACAGGACCGGGAGACTCGCGACCAGGTCCAGCGTTGGCTGACCGACGACCAGGCAGGTGCTGACAACTCAAACCCCCCACACCACAAGGGATGTGTGTGGGGGGGGGACAGAGAGAGGAGAGCAGGGATTAGAGAATGCCAGGAGCAGCTAACAGTTACGCAAATTTAGCAAAGCAACAGTAGATACAGGAATAACAACAACAAAAAACGGGGCCATTCCCCCTCCCTCCATAACACTATTTCTCAATACACCCCCACAATTCACAGTCAGTTCCCTTTTCCGTGATGTGTCTTGTGTGCGAGCTCCCCATCTCTATTATGCCAGCTCAATCTGCTCTCACTGTTCCCCTTTTCCTTCGTAGGAGTGCACAAGATCTCCCCAGTGGAAATGTTCGGAGAACTGGTTATTGAACCTGGCCTCTGTTCTGAGGCTCTCCTTCTATACTCTGAAACAACCCCTTTTTTCCCCACCACTCCATAACAAAGGAATGTGTTATTTCCCAACCTGTGGCGCCTTTCTCTGGTTCAGTTTAAGACCAAACAACAGACTTGCTGGTAACGCAGCAGAGACCTCGGCCCACTTCACCACCACCTATGTGGATCCTTGCCCGTTAGCCGATACTTCGTCAGGTCAATCCATTTTCGCCATGACAACAACAAGGCATTCACACCACCACAAAGCCCCCCCCCCCCAGCTGCAAACATAAACACCAAGAAGCCCATCCAAACACGGAGAGGGACCAAGCCAACTGGAAATCCCACGCTGTGAATGAAGCATGTTCGGTCAGCCGTGCTTTCTCGGGGCTGCCGGGAGTAATCAGCTTAAGGTGGCAAATGAGACGTTCCTGGATGTCTGGAAGCTGCTTGTCAGAGGCGAGGGACATGTTCAGGCCTCGAGACATGCTCACCCTCCCAGCAGGTAGCCGGGCTCTGCGGAGCCCCGGAAAGAGCAGCGGCGCTGTCAATCACCCCCCAACCAAGCAGCAGAGCCTCGATCTTTAATACAGCGCCCTGAGAGCCAGCTGGAAAATCACACACACCAACAAAAAGAACGAGAAAGGGAAGCCCTGGCGATCCGGAGGAACAACGGATCAGGGAGTATGGATTTGCTGTTACCACGGTCAGAGCACACGTCATGCTCATCCTTCACTTACAGAAACACTGCTACAATACAACCCCCTCCCCCCCCCCCCCCCCCCCCACACACACACACAAAAACAAAACCCTGACTGATGTCAAAAGGATGTCGAGGCAGTGAAGGCCTGCCTGCTGAAGAGAGAGAGCGAGGCAGGTTGTCATAGCGAGACGTGTGTGTGTGTGTGTGTGTGTGGGGGGGGGGGGGGGACAAAGTGCTTGTCAGGAGCAGTTAGGTTCCGCCATAAAATTTCGGCATGACAACATCAATCCATACACCTGGCTTATTGAGTGGGTGGTGGCAGCCATCCCATAATTCCTGTCAAAGGATAGCAGACTAACACTTTGCTCTGTGGGACAGCGGTGTGTGTTCCACTCTGCTGACTGCTTCCTTGGTGAAGGGTAGTGCAAAGGGCTCGCTACGTTGAAACACTAGTCATTTTCACACTGGATTTGCACTTCAAAATCAACTTTGAGGTGAAAACTGTTTCAACTGCTCGTTCCAAAAAGCAAGCAAGACCCAAACCATTGCCTCGACTCCCCTTTCCACACACACAGTCCTCAAGCAGGACTTTGAGTGTTATATTATTAATAAGAGATCACAACAACATCCTGCTGATGTTTGTTGAATATTCAAATGAATCCGTCATGTTGTCTGAAGGCCCTGGTTGTTTTGTTACTGGCCAAACTGACAGAGAAGACAGAAGAACGAGTTACTGTCAACTCCCTCCCTCCCTCCCTCCCTCCGACCTGAGCTGACAGAGACCTGCAGACCAGATACTGTACTGTCCCCTCTGACTGACAGATATTTTGGTTCTCCTCTCTGGCCTGACTCAAGGGGATCCAAGCTCATTGGGTGTGCTCAAGCCTTCGCGAGACCACAACCTTTGTTCTCTCACATATATATTTATTTATTTATTACTGTCTGACATGACAGCTGGGCTCAAAGATAATAGAAATTGACATACAGCACACAACCACTGTTGTTATTGACCTAAGCATATGTGATGCCCAAGGGAAACGCCAACTGTAATTGGCAAACGACAGCCAGTTCACATAAAAAGAAAAAGCTAATTATCCTGCTGCAAATGTAGTTATAACTCTGATATATGGACAATAACACTGATCCAAAAGACAATGAGCGTGTATGAAAGCCCGTCAAGGGCCTTTGGAGGAGCACATGTAAACAGATGGCCGGTAGATTACTGGGGCTTCTCAGGTAAATCTGGTGGAACAGAGCTTGAAGGTCAAACTGAGGCTGTTTTCAAAACACAAGCAGCTACAGTGATCCAGACTAGGAAGTGGGCGTCCCAGTGTGTGTGTGTGTGTGTGTGAGTGTGAGAGAGAGAGTTTCAACACACCTTTATTATTGTGAAGTTGCATTGCACGCGTTTGTGAGCATGTGCAAGGCTGACAGGATAAGGAAGGGTGGGGGGGGGGGGGGGGGGGGTTGAGGCGGCATGCCCGGCCCACGTACCTGGCGTCAGCAGGATGACGGAGGTGACGATGAGCGAGCAGATGACCAGAATGACAAGCAGAGCAATCGCTATTCCCTTCCAGTTCCTCTGCGGAGGGTTGCTCCCCACCAGCTCCTGGACACAGAGAGAGCAGACACACACACACACACGGTAAGAAGAAGGGCCAGAAGCAATTTGATCACACCGTAGACAGACAATAAGAGGTGAAAAAAGGATATGGAGGGATAAAAGAGAGAGAGAGAAAGACAGAGAAAGAGAGAGAGACAGAAACAGAGAGAGGGAGGCAGAGATTGAAAATTCGGGCGATGAAGAAAAAGAAAATTAAAAGAGAGAAAGAGGAAGTAAAAAAGGGGGCAATAAAAGGGCTGAGGTGAGGTGTGCAGATGGAGCATTAGAGCTGCAGGGTCGGTCAAGGGCAGAGGAGACCAGGGGAGCAGCGAGGCTCTCACAAAGAGCTAACTAACTGGCAACAGCCAGGGAGGGAGGACGACTTCTAATTAGCCTAGCATCAGCCGTCGTCAGCACCAATCGAAAGTGACAGATCAAAATGCAACCTCTGACTCGAGGAAGAATTCTGAATCACCTTGGGGACATTTTCCCCTTTTTTGGGTTGGAAACTTCAGAAATCTTCAAATAGAAGTCGCTTTTTATTATTGTTAAAAGGGGGAAATTAATATAGAAAGTGTGACAATTGCATTGTAGAAGGCAGTGTCCAGAGGGTATAGAAGAGACAATGATGATGTTGTTAGCCAGCAACCTTTTAGACAGCTTTGTCCATTTCATTATAACTCAGCTGAGCTCAATGACAATAACATTCTGCATGTATTACTCTATATCCCTCCTAATATATATATATTTATTAAGTGCCAATTCAATTTTAACTTACGCAATTTTAACGCTTAAAACGGACATAAAAAGCATATTAATTGAATTCCAAGTTAGGCATATGACTGCTGACCACTCCAACACCAATCCCAGAAAGGTCTACGGGCTAAATCATTTGAGAGGAATTATTCACTTTTTAATGGGTTGACAGTGTGGATATAAAGAGCAGAGCAGTCAGAGCCTGAACATGTGGCTGCAGGGACTTAATGAATATAAAACAAACACATAACTCCGTTAAGTGGCTGGACTGGGTGGCAAACCTTTTAGTGACCTCCTGTGTCTCTCTCAATTGAATGAAGCTGCAGACATCATTAGGCAGGAAATAAGAGCAGGGCATCATGCTATTTACCACACATCCATGAGCCAGCCTAATTAGCACAGGAACAGCATTACCCACAATGCCCCCTGCCCCCCCCCCCCCCCACACACACACTTCACCTGGCGTCACGCAGCACTGGCGTTGTTACATTACACCAGTGCTGCGTTAGGTAAGAAACTCACAGCAGGCACGCCATGATGTCACATGAGAATAACACAATAATCTAAATGTTGTCAAAAATGGCAGTGTTTTGAACAACGGCATTATCGTGGTACTTTAATAGTCATAGCTGTCACTTGTTATAAGTGGTACATGTGAAACCTACAGTGAGGGATAAAAAATTATTTACTGAACTGCTCACACCTGCCGAGACACATTCCCTAACACAAACACACACATTCACTAACACACACACACACACACACCCAAGCAAACAGGCAAACTGATGGCGGCTCGCTACCATGTTGAATACCCTAAATGTTTGTTGAGGAGAACCAGAGAAAGCAAAGCAGGTCTGGAGAACAGATGAGCAGTCTCTGTGTCCCCCCCCCTCCATGGATCAACCAGAGCTTGGCCCTGGGTAACCAGCTTACTGTGAAGAGAGAGTGGATGTGTGCACGTGAGTGTGTGTGTGTGTGTGTGTGTGTAAAACCACAAGAGTGTTGATGCAGTATTGTAAACAGCGGTATGGTTCACACAGCTGAATAAGTGGACACACAAACATCTGTTGTACGGGAACGAACATCACTGAGTTGTGTTTCCATTCTTGTTCCGTGATTGTAGACTTCCTTGAATGACTCGACTTGCTGTTTGTGTGTAGAAGCAGTCAAATAAGATTAACAGCGTTTTCGATGCAATTGTTGACTGATAACTGCAACAAACTTACTGGTTTCATGGGTGTCTTCTTGACTTAGGAATCAATGTGTTTTTCTTGGGCAAGAGAGGAGGGTACTGTGCCTGGAGACAGACGTATTGATTCCTAACAAAAGTCACAAGAGTGTATGATGGAGAAAGCGAGCAGAGGTTAAAAAGCTGTGTATGTATATGTGTGTGTGTATATATGTATATATATATATGAGTGTGAGTGAGTAAGAGTGTGTGTGTGTGTATGTGTGCGAGTGAGGGAGTGAGTGTGAGAACAGCTGCTGTAGGGCACTCACAATCGTATCCACTTTCGGCCCCGTAACCAGCACAGGCCTTGGCCAAGGCCGTCGCTGGAAAACAACTCCCCTGGAGAGCGCTGAAGCGAGACTATCTTGCTCCTCCCTCCCCCCCCCCCCCCCCCCCCCCCCCCACCGACATCTGTGGTTTGGTCTCTGCCTGGGTCATGACCAAGGATGTCTCCTGGCCAACACAATCTGCATAGGGAGAATCGGACTGATTGTGGCCTAGTTCGAGGGCGCCAACCCAGACCTACTCACACATTAACTTTCACCTACTACAGATATCACCACCCCCCCACCCCCATCCAACGCCTTCGCCTGTCTTTGTAAATGTTGTTGTACTTATGTGCTGAGGTTTTTGTCTGTTCCCACACTGTACTCCTCTAGGAGCATTGTCTGGGTGTTGCCTTTTTTCCTCCTCTCTCCTCATGTTTACCTTGTCTTGTCTTGTCTATTAGAAACTGCAAGTGGCAGCTCGGATCTAAGATGGATTCGAGAGACCGCAGATAGAGTGCGGCTAGTTTAGATTTGTATTATTGTTTTGTTGATTTTATGTAAAGCACTTTGAGCTGCAATTCTTGTATGAAAAGTGCTATATAAATAAAGTCTTACTTACTTACTTACTTACTCCAACCTACAGATAGGGAGTCAGCCACCTGACTAGGGAGTCAGGTTCTAGGGGGTCAGGCTGAGCGGTGAGGGAAGCGGGCTAGTAATCTGAAGGTTGCCAGTTCGATTCCCCACCCGTGCCAAATGATGTTGTGTCCTTGGGCAAGGCACTTCACCCTACTTGCTTCGGGGGGAATGTCCCTGTACTTACTGTGAGTCGCTCTGGATAAGAGCGTCTGCTAAATGACTAAATGTAAATGTACAGATCCCACAAACTCAGCGTTCTGAGGCTTCCAATGGGGAGGTTTACATAATCCCCGTCTCATGAAGGCTACGGCGGATGCTAGCCTGTCTGTGATGGAGCCCAGAGGAGTGCGTGTAGTCTGAGAGAACATGCCAATGAAACGTTGGCCCGCGGTGTCTGTGCGCACAGGTGTTTGTGGTTGTACCGTGTGTGTGTGTGTGTGCTTGTGAGGCTGTTTGCTTTTCTCAAATGTGATTCCATACTGTAGTAATGGTGCCATGTCGGGGAGCTATCCTCAAACATTGCTGGCAGGATGAAAAACGCAAGGCCCCCTGGGATAGCAAGCCAGGGAGGACAGCGCAAACAATTCCGCCAGTGTCGTCCGTCTCGAAGACAACGCAATTTAGTTCCTTTTCACTGGGAAAATCACATCCCACACACACACATTCTCCAGGTGGTATCACCTCATCTCTCCTGCCTGTGAGTCACCCCGGCAAGAAAAATCACATTCCCCCTCCTTTATGCTTCTTTTATATGGTCCGTATCGGCTTTGATAGGCGACACTTTATTACAATCCTCTTTTTGACCCGTTTCCCCAGCTCTCAGACACTGCGTAGAGACTCCCTCCGACACACAACCGGCATTAGATAACGGCAGGTCATGGATGAGGATACTTCACCTCATTATTTGGCAACTTAAATAATTCACAGTTCACCGACAGCTGTTGTGGGTATGGTGTTTGCGGGGAGCCTAACAAATTTCCCGTTTTCTACATATGTTAACCTTGGTGGACTCTGAAGACCAGTGTGACAGACTTTGCAATTCAGCCTGGCACGGTACGAGTGAGCCTATCGATTTAAGCAGAGCCACAACCACCCCCTCCCCTCCCCCCAGGCTAGAACAGACAAATGTCCTTTTCGATTCCTGTGAAAGTGACCATCCATAAGTGCGGCTCATTAGGTGGTCGCAGGCGGCGGGCGGGGGTATCGAGCTTCAAATGAGCCACCTTGAAGAGGCGTCCCTCCATCGCTCCCCTGGCGGATCAATACGCAGCAGGCCGGCTCCTGCACAGCCTCATCATCCTGACCAGGCAGGGGGCGCAGAGCAGTAAAACATCTCAACACACACCACATCTACACAGTAGATGACTGTCGTGTCTGGGAGAGAAGTGGACTTGGTGCTGGGCTCTCTAAAACTCATCAGACGAGCCTGATAACAGATTCTTCTGACATGAGCTGTGATTGTGAGAAGGATCGGGACAATGAAGTCGGCCCCTGGTGTTTGAGTGTGACGTTAACGTGGAGGTGATTAAAGCCAGCCGTGGAGAACGGTGAAGAGGACTCTGCACCAAGGAAGGAAGTGGATGAGGAAGGAAGTGGATGAGGAAGGAAGTGGATGGCTCCGAGCGGCAGGAAGTAAACACAGCAGGAAAGCTCGAAACAAACTAGACCGCAGACTCCTCCAGTGTACCGACCTCAGTCTCTCTCGAACACAAGAAGAGATTAAATAACTTGTGAAGGTGTGCATCCAGAGAGGCCCCGGGGCCCGGGCCAGCATTGTGATGCTGCTGGATGGGGGCCCCCTGGGCCTGGGTCTGCTTGCCTGTACTGCCGGGGGGCGTCCGGTTGATGCCGGGGGCCAGAGCTGGCTTCCTGGGTGCATGCAGACATCTGTCCTCTCCCCCAGGACTAAATGATGCTGGTCGGCTGAATTAGTGATGGCGGAGGGGAGAGAGCACAACCTGCCGAGGAGTTGGGGTCAGAGTTGCATTCTACAAGCGTGTGGGTGTGTCAAGTGTGTGTGTGTGTGTTTGTTAAGTGCCTGTGTGTGTGGTGTGTGTGTGTGTGTGTTTGAGCGTGTGTGTGTGGACTTGCCCCTGCGTGTGCATGTGTGAATTATAGCGTGATGATATGGAAATGAAATTCCGGTGCCAAGAATCCCAGCCTCTCCTTAGGCATGCATTTTAATTCTCCAATACAATAATGTGGAAACTCATAATAGATGATCGTGTTGAATACACAGAAATAGCCTGGCTGTGAGAGTCACAATGAACTGGAGGAGGGGTGAGGAACTACAGCTCTCCAATCATTACAAAACCGAGAATGCCCATCATAGCTTACATAACTGAGGCGATGATTTCTCTTCTGCAGTTAAAGACAGGGCTGAATATCCAGTACTGTCAAAGACAACGGGCGACACAGGCTTCTTCAAGGCAGATGTCGTGATGAACTGACATCAGCAGCCAACTTTAAACACATGTTAGAAGTTATGCCAGAGCTGCAGCTATCAATCACACACACCATGGTGCTGGGTGATGCGCCTGGTGCAAGTATAAAAGTGAAAATAAACATGCAGGAACTCCCAGAAGATGGTTAACATGAGGTATTTACAAGAGAGGCAGGTAAACAGATGAGAGATTGGAAGTGGGTTGGCGGTTGGAGGCGGTGAGGTAAAAACTGCACCACTGAAAAGCAGGTGTTTCGTAAATAAGACAGTAAGCTAGGAGTTCTGGGTCTCACTTCTCCGTATCAACATTCCATCTCTGTAGGACTACAGCCGGAGGAAAGCTGGGATCTGTAGTCCTCTCTCGTCCTCCGGTTTCACAGAGCAGAGATGTGAGACTAATCCGCAAATAAGGAAGCATTCCGCCCTCCTTTCCGATCTCTTGAAAGCTCGGTTTCTCCTCCAAAAACACTGTACTACTGGATTAATCCTAAAGCCTCCCCAAATCTTCTTCTATTGTCTTACCGATTTGCCAGCATGCTGCTAAAAGATTTCTCCGAATTATTTTTTTTTTTTTTTTGAGAAACCACAGGATCTCATCAAGAAAATGTAAAGAGACAAGTCGGTTCTCCCTCGTCAGACCAAACCCAGGCATCTTCTTTGATCCCGTCCATCAGCGTTACATCAGCGGGCGACAGAGCAGTGAGTTGACGGTGTCAGACCCAGGCTTACTGACACTGGGGGGGAAGACCTCTCCAACCACACTGATGCTTTCCTCCCTGAGGGTTTGATCTGGATGCGTGACATCACACCCTCTCCCACAGAGATCTCCGCTCTCACCCCCTCCAGCTGACCCCTCGTCAGGGTCACACCTGGAGCGGGGCAGAACACTGGCCTGACACACATCGACAGAAGCAGACGCCAGAGCTGTAGTGAGGCAGGGCCCAGAGGTCGCAAGCTCAAACCGTGTCTTACCGTTTCAGGCGATTTATGCAAAAACGATGAGTCACTCGTGAGAGTTTCCCATGTCCTTGTTTATTAGCTGAAGGCCAGAGTTCAACTTTGTATTCGTTGCAGCGTGGGAGCCATCAAAGCATATTGGAAATGTAAAGTCAATGCGGAACTGTGACGTGAGCATAAGTACGATGAATCGTAAACCAGAGCAGAGTTTCATCACTTCAATGTCCTTAAAAAAAAAGCCAGCATGTTGTTTGTCAAAAAGAGGACTGTTGTCCAGAGCCGTTTTATTTTTTGCTTTTTGTTAAAATATCAACAAACAGCTACCACCATGGTACAGGTGAGTCACTAACCCCCTCCAGTCCGCTGAGGTTCAAATCCCCCCTGTATGTCGTTTCAGATCAAATTATCCTGGAGAATATTGCGAAATGAATTCTTCCTGTCCTGAGGAAACAGAGAGCAGACAAACAAGCTCTCCTGCAGCGCCTCGTCTACATCCGCTCCGCTCATCACCTCACCCACACAAACCTTCCTGACAACGACAAGTGTTTCTCCTCAGAAAAGTTGAGAGAAGTTACTGAAAGGTCAACTGAGGCAGTGACGAGGAGGGAGAAAAAAGGGGGGGGGGGGGGAGAACTAGCAAACTGAGAACTTTAGTACAGAGAACAGCACAGTCCATAGCTTCAGACCCTGAAAATGTGTTATTTTCACGGGGCGACGGTGACAGCATGAGGCCAGCCTCCTAGGAACATTAAGAATTGAAAAGACTCTTTCTGGTGCTGTCGTTATCTATCTGCCTTCAGCCCCACCGCAAGCTCGACACGCAACTCCTCCAAAAACAGATCTTGGTGTGGGCAGGCGCCACACAGCTCCAGTACTGCCTGTGCAACACAGACGGATGTATATGCCTGAACAAATACTTTTCTTTATACTTTTCTTATGTTGGGCTCCGACTCTGATGTTTACCTGCAATTCTAAATTCTGGCCTGAATTTTCAACAGCTTTGAGAGTGTGTGTGTGTGTTGGGGCGGGGGAGGGGAAGGTTGGGAGGTCCAACACACCCCGTCGGAGTGGATGGGAGCAACGAGCTGCTCACTCCAAACTGTGTGGGAAGCGTTTTTGGTGAATGTACATTTTTCAGAAATGATTTTGTACAGCAGGTCGGGAGGATCATAATGGGCTCAACGAGGCTACTTCACACCGAGTTCAAAACATGTCTTTTGTCGGGAGGATAGAAGAGGCAGGAATGGTAGAGGGCTGACTCCAGCCCGAGGCTGCCTTCATTGTGCTGTTGAACCACAGCAGATGCGGACCCTAAACACTTTTTACGCCACTGAACAGCTAGGAAGGTTGGGATTGGAACTGGCTTTCCTACCAGAACAAACTGATAATGGGATGCCTCATTTGGTTAATGCTGTCCGGAGTTTGGAATTTGAATAAAAGAGATAAACAGACACAGATGGGTAGCTGGAACAGACTCTTCCAATTCAGCTATTTGGACTTTGTTTTCTTGGTCGTGTTCCCATGGGCAACATGACTGAAGCTGAAAATCATTTAAAACAGGCCTTCTCTCTCCAACCACCTGTGGATGTGTTATGCGTGATCCTATTAATTATGGTTTCAAATCCACCTGAGAATAGAAATGGATACCCTTTATTTCTTCAAATAACTAGTTACACACACGCTCTATTTAAGCAGTGCAGATTCCTAGCAGAGGTGGGCACTCCAACCCCCCCCCCCCCACACACACACACACACACAATCATGAACCACACATGCACACAGGTTGAAATACACACACACGCACAAACCGACACGCACACACAAACCCACACACGCACAAACCAACAAACAGAAATAAAGCAGGGCCCAAAATAAAAGCAGATGACTCATCAACTGTCGTCTCCTCACAGTCATTATTTATAGAGCAGTGTACTTCCATCACCTCCCTGTGGAGCCTGACAAGCCTTATCACCTGGAATATCCCTCCATTCAGCACCCCTGCTATCGCTCTTTAAAGCACACGGTTCTAGATCCTCGATTCGATCGAGTGTCGTCTCTCTGAGAAATGGGAACTTGTCCCCCCCAGTGGTGTAAAACTCAATTTTCATTGATCATCATCTAGATGCAGCTAATCAGTTGTATCATTGAATGAACTAGTGAATCTGCAATCATCTCACTTCAGGACTAACCAAAAACATCCATTACCCCTCTAAGATTGCTGTCTTGCTCAGTGATCTTGAATGCATCCCTCAGCGCTGACAGAATGCCTCCAGCCCGGCCAATGGGACGAGGTGCTGTGCTTTGACGGACACGGTCGGCGAGGCACAGCTAATGAGCTGACAGACGGGCAGGCCTGTGGTCTGAGAGCCAGGAGAGCTGCCCTGACAATGACACACACACACACACATACACACTGAGGCATCTGGCTGGGATGTAAAGCTCTGTGGTGTCCAGAGGTTTGCGGTGATGGAGGTCCATAACTCACCACGCCAATTAACTGTCACAATTTCACTTTGGGTGCCTTCTAAACTTCAAAACACATCTCAACTCCTCTCCTTTGGTGGCTCTTTCTGAAGCTACACCTTACGGATGACTAGTGCCTAGAAAAACAGAGAGAGAGAGAGATGAAGCAAGACAGAGAGAAAGAGACAGCCCGCTGACAAGGAGAGAGATGTTTGTGCCTCTGTCAAGTCATCGTGGAGTCGATGTCAGAGGGAAGAAGAGGGTGTACGTTCCTGAGCACCAAGTCTGGACAAGCAGAGGGTCAGAACCATGCCACTGCACCAATGAAGGGTCCAGACAGTCTGTCTACGACTGACAGTTCTGCCTGCACGGGTGGAACTCGACAGATATAAGAGGAATCGCCTGGAGAGCAGAGTGTGATTGGCAGTCGGTGAAATGTGAGGTTCGCAGTATCCATGGAGGATCTCACACAGGGGACGAGACATGCTGTGTGTGAAGGTTAATGAGCATGTACAGGTATGTTGTAGGATCGACTGTGTGTGGAGGAATGGCTGAACATTTACCAGCAGGGATATTGGCGAACAAAACAAAATTGTCCTTTTCCCCCCCTCGATACGCCCTTTCTCACACGCTCCCTCTCGTTTTCCAATTCTCCATCTCTCCCTCTTTATCTCTCCCTCTTTATCTCTCCCTCTTTATCTCTCCCTCTTTATCTCTCCCTCTTTATCTCTCCCTCTCTCCCTCTCTCTCTCTCTCTCTCTCTCTCTCTCTTTCTCTCAGAGCATTGCTGATCCGGGTGACTCTTCAGCTCCACAGAGATGGAGAAAGCGCATCTCTGAAATCTCAGCCCTGTTTCCACGGGAACAGGGGGCTGTGATGGGGCTGGAGGGTAGAAAACGCAAGGAGGGGAGGTGGAGGGGGAGGAGAGGGGGGTAATGTCACATGACTCATAACGGAATGCCAAGAGTTCTGTGGAGGACTTTCAATTATGGACAGGCCTTTGTTTGTTGCCCACGCACCGGCGCGTGTGCACACATCGACAGGTCTAGGAGCGGACGTTTAACAGGGTACATGCAAGAGTGCTCGTGGCTCCGGAGTCAATAGCGTGAGCAATTAGCTTCGGCTGCCATCAACCTACGCAGCGATCGTGGTGGCGATGAACCACAGCGTACAGTAAACAGACGGACGCTGTCACACCTGCTGCCCAAACTCAGGTGTTTCGCACAGCTGTGGCTGTGTTTGATGATAAGACCAGTGGTCAGGTGTTAGGTGGTCAACTGACTGCTGTACAGCAAACGTCAGCCTGACACACACACACACACCCGTTGAGACGCAGACACTCACTCAAACACACTAACTCCAAAAACACAAACACTGAAAAACACAAATACACACACCGAAACACGCACAAACACACTCACTGGGCCAAGATTAGATGGTGACCCTCACCAACATAGTATATAATAGGCAGCCGGCCCTCTCACCTCTCCTACGCTGGAGGAAGCGGGAGAGGAACAGTGGTTAAACACTTCCTGCCCGCACACACTACTTCTTTACTCTACAGATCTGAGCCAGGACATGGATCCAGTATGAGGAGTCTGAAACGTGTGGTCGATCTGGTTCTCCTCTCCATGACATCATACCTGGAGTAATTGACCTACTCTTAGTATAAGATATCCGAATCCTCCTGTCAATCATGCAGCTGCCTTTAAGAGCCTGGAGGAAATGAGGTTTAACCGAGAAACTACAGGAAGGAACTTAGAGAGTTGTTTTATTTATTTGACATGTTGGGTAGCGAGCAGAATAACCAATCTCTGTGGAAGCCATAGTTTATTTTTTTAAGACTTAAACCATCTTTCAAATATATATCTATATATTTTTTTTCATGTCAGAGTTTAAGATGCACAGTAAAACACCTGAATGTGAAATGTTATAAAAGTAATGGAGGTTACAAAAGTAAATAAACAAATTAAAAAAAGCGCCTTTCTTCCCAAGACGCTTCTATAAACGTTTGTCAGCTGCCGTCACCGCAGCATGTTGGGAGGTAAACAGGGAGAACTTCTGTGGCTGCCTGCTGCCCAATCTGCATTAGAATGGTAAGGAAAGACACAGGCTGTATCGCATTAGCTTGACAGTGTGTTGAGAAGCTGACAGGCGGAGAAAGAGAAAATGATAGACTACCACCTGCAACTGGGAAGGACTGGCCACGCTTCCAGATATAGCAGGCCGGCGCTGAATAGAAATAAGGCGTGATTTGAATTAATTAACTGGCATGCATTGTGAAAAACAGATTACAGATAGGCTGCACGATTGATCTGAATGGTTCTTCCAAGAATTGGATTTGAGATGAAATAAAGCGTCAAAATCAGCCCTATGTGGAAGGTGTTTGAGTGACAAAGATTGTTTCCCGAAAAATACAATCAATCCGTGGACTGAAAACTGACATACTGGTTAATGAGCTCTTGGGGAAGCATGTGCTTGCATGTGAGCGTGTGTGTGTGTGTGTGTGTGTGTGTGTGCATATACATAGGATGTGATGTTTTGCAAATGCAACTGTAGCACTACAAAAAAAAATAACGGTCTCAAACAACACAATCTGAAATCATTTCACCGCACCGTAATAACATAATAACACCAAACAGAACTCAAGCCTGGGAATCAATGACTCTGCACTGCGTCATTTGTTGAACAACACTGACGGTTCAGCAGAATGTGTCATCGCCATGCCATTTTGATAATAGGCCTTGTTTACTGAGTAGCTACTGTAGACAAACACTCAAGGATCATTCCTCCTGGGCAGGAGAGACCGCGGAGGGAAATGACACGTAATCAACTGCATGTGTTCCCCCCGCTCGCACCCGTCAGGCTGGCGGGCCGAGATGGAGAAGACCTCAGAGCACTTCATCGCCACAGAAGCCATTACCTCCATCGTCCGTGTACTTCCCATCTATCCAATTTCATGGTGTACACACATTTGCAAACATCAAAACACACCTACAATCTAGGAACACAAAGAGACGTGTGCATGGAAATTCCCAGACGGACGGACAGACTTTTGAAGCTAGCGCTGATCATCCTTAATGTATGAACAGGCTAAGCCTTCCGGACGCTAAATCATTTGTGAGGTTCTCGACTTGGCTCCCTTCAAACACATTAACAACGACGTCAATCTTCAAAAGTTCAGCGGGCAGACAAAAGTAGGCCAACAAACGGCACGCATTAAAAGGGAGTCGAGGGACCCGTTTTGGAAGCAGCAAAAGGCGTTTATGCATCTTTTAACCCTGTAAGACCCGATTAAAAATGTCAACATCACCTTCAGCTGTCCAAAAAATACATTTGCAAATAAGATTATTTTTTGAACAACCACATTTACATACCAATGCGTCCTATTGTCTTGCCTTGCAATGCTATTGGATAACTTTGGTCTTTCAAAAAAAAGAAATTAGCAATTAAAGAGCTAAAGGTGACGTAATTTTACAACAAAGGGTCTTACAGGGTTAAAAAGGCGAGGGGCCATAAGAAGACTCCTTCAATGGATTTGTGTAACCTAATCTTGGGTCCCCACCGAGGGAATGAGCCCGTCTTGAAAGGTGATCTACCCCAGTCTGGCTCTGCTACTGGGGGCAGACATATGCCTGCTGCCTGGGTCATAATCGGGGGCTTTATTGATTCATTGGCCTGTTGTCATGCCTGAGGTGACCTTTTGTGTGGAATAATTTCTCCATTAGAGTATTTGTTGAGGCACCTGCTGGCTCTCTCAGACGCCATTATCCTCCAATGAGAGTCCCAAGCTGAGCAGGAAGCAGTGGCCCTGCTCTGATATCCTCTCACGTGACCGGGGTGGGGGGGGGGGGGGATGACCCTTTGCCATCATGAATCATCCAACCACTCAGATAAGGTACTGAGATACTTTGTGGATAACCCACGGTCAGAGTCGAAAGGCTAGGAAGCAGGGTATCAAGTCTTGTTATCGAAACAAACTACAACCAAAGGGGCCAAGTGGAAACTGTCCAAACATCGAGGCAAAAAACAGCCCCCGTAGCAAAGCGGTTCAAAGAATCCACAGTTTGCTGCCGCGCCTCGGGGCCAGAAGAAGACTCCTTTACACTCCTCTCAGCTGGGGTTTTAGCGCTGCACCATTAGGAATGTGAAATTGCCACGCGTGCGATGAGAGTGGAGCCTTGCCATTTGGAAAAATAAACACTCCCACGAACCCGGGTCCATTTCCAGGGAGGTAAATCAAAGGAATGGAGCTGACAGCCATAGCTGAGAGCGGGAAAACACCTTTCGGAGGTAGCGAGCTGGCAGCCAAAGCAGAGTGGCGAGAGGCTTTTAGTGCCGTGACCTGGCTGGTTCTCAGCAAGAGCATGGAAACCAACAGGAAGTCAACAGCAAGTCAATAATTTACGAGGGAACTAAGGAATCTGGCTCCTTTCTCCTATCCTGTCCATACTTTATTTCTTTCTTCCAGGCATCTCTCTGTCTATTAGCCCCCACCGCCTATTGAAGGCACATCTAAAATGAAGCTTTGACCCATGCCAACTGGGCAGGTGTGTGAAAGTGGAGAAATTTGTATCCGTCTCGTGTGAAATATGGATGAGAATTACAGAACTGGGTTAAAGTACATTTTAAGAGCAATGTGAACGTGGCCATATCACTCACATAACGGACAAAGAAAGGGCCGGAAATAAGAGAAATACAGGAACTTAATCCTTCTGGGTGACTGACATGAAAGCGACGATGATTTATTTAAATGAGTGGAATAATAACCGTGCCATCATTAGACTGCGAGTCTGGCCATTTCTGGGTTGAACAAAGAGGAGCTTTTAAAAGCCCTTCAATAAATATGTATGCCACACTTCCAGCCCGCTGTCCTCTCACCCCCAACGGCACACTATGGAGCACTTCTGAGGCCAAACAAGACCCGTGAACGAAGCTCTCCAGACTGATCGTTTGTTGGAGTTAAAGCACCGCCAGTTATGAACAATGACAACAGAACCACCTGACAGTTAGCGCGTCTCAAACAAAGCCCAGACGGATCGGGTGCTTCCTCAGAGATGTATTTTCCCGTGAAAAGGACCTACATGGAGACTGTGGCTATAGATCAGATCATCCCCTCAGTCCACTTAAGAGCCACTGGTCAGGCCAAGTGCAGAACATCGGCTGTCCTTCACAATCCCGCCCTGTCAGGGTGAACACACACTGCCTTGACGAGGTGTGAAAGCCAAGCTTTTATCAGGGAGCAGTAGATTCATCTGCTTAATTAGCACCATGCCGATCTCCCAGTCGGGAGGTGATGATAGCATTTCCGATGTGACTGGCGAGGAGAGATAATATTTGAATATTGTGTTGGAATCAGAGTGGAGTCACCAGATCCCCATGTCGCTGGAGATAGCTTTGATGCCAGGCGAGGGAGGGCGAGGCAAGGTGAGGGAGGGCGAGGCAGGGCGAGGGAGGGCGAGGCAGGGCGATGAGGTGGAGGGAGAACATTTGCCACAGGGGTCTAGACGTCACGCTTCCTGCGAGCGCGTCTCGATAGGTGTCATGCTCCGATCTGCTCCTCCTGGCCGCCAGACAGAGTGAAATCGTTAAACGTCGACATCACACACACACACGACGTGACTCCTAACCTCCCGCCGACGCCTCCCCTCACTCTTACTTGATCTACGTCTTTCGAACCCCAGGCACGCAACCACACACACGTGCGTACGAAGACACGCGTACACGGGCGCGCACAAAAAAGCGCGCACAAGCATGCGCTTTTTTGTGTGCGCCCGTGTACGCGTGTCTTCGTACGCACGTGTGTGTGTGTACTGAATGTGCGCGCACAAGCACGCGCGCGCACAAGCACGCGCGCGCACAAGCACGCGCGCGCTCCGCGCCCATCCAGGGGGACCTTTCTTGACACGGAGCGCATGCGAACACAAGGACTGTTCCTGCTCAATAGGCTTAATGCACTAATGCGTCTGGGAGCGCTTCGCCGTCACAAAGAATAGGCCTGGACACACTCAATACCACGCCGTGGATTCTCAGCCCACGTTCTCTCTCGCCGGCTATTGATCACATCAACGGGGAGTCTACATCCTGTTTGCCCCTGAGCCAGTCTGTATACTCCTCCAAGAGTCCCTCGCTTCTCCACATGACTCTCTCTCCCTCGCTGGCACACACACCCACACATACTGTGCTGAGGTAGTGGCGTTTATCCTAGATGCAACTCTGCAGAAGGAACTCATAACATGGGGGATGAAAAGCATCTTAAATGATCCCTTTTCCGAGACCAGCACATCGCCGAGATATTGTAGAAGGCCTGCCCTGTCACTGACAACAGAAAACCACAACCTACTAGCTTTAACTGTAAATGTGCAATCTTAAGGAGAGGGGTCTCTACGAGGAATGAAGAACGACAAGAAGAGGGGAAGGTAAGAAAGATTGGGACCCTACAGGGTTCACCAAACATCTATGAATCGATGATTACCCTACAAACGCCTCAAACTCTAAAATAGAATTGTGTTACAATGTTAAATAAGGTAATTGCTAGCTTACAGCAAAGCCCCTTCACTTCCTTCTCATTCAATCACGGTAAGTCTTCGAGAGGTTGATGAAAATCCCGCTTGCCTCCGGATACTCCACACCGCAGCTCAGCTGTCCGCGTCAGACTGACGACTTTCTAGAACCAGATTAGAAGCTAGAGAGGTAATTAAGAGGCGAGCGGGTCGGAGCAAGTGCCACTTTAGCTCTGGAAGCTCAGGGCACGGCAGGACCAGCAGGATGGAAACGGCACAACAGGCTGGTAAACCACGCAAGCAACACCAGCAACTATGTGATTATGGCCGGCTGCGCTACAAACTTCATCAGCTAACCTAGTTAGACAATAAACCAGAACTAGCACACTAACAACATGTGAAGGACGAACTTCTGGAAGAGACTAACCTGGCAGCTGGGACAATTATAGCATGCACCCCATTTTCATGTCAGTGGAACAAATGCTAAATCAAAAGATCCAATCAGGCTTCCTGTTGAGTTTGATGTTAGAACAAAGGAATGTTTTCCGGAACATGTCGGAATGAGAGAAGCGTGTTCATTTGCTAGAATTAGAGTCATTAACCGAGCATTTGATTTAATTTCTGAAGCCAGTTAACAAAGAAGCACAAAAAGACGGGGGGGAAAAAACAATTAAAATGTAAACTGTTTTTTTCTTTGGGTTTTCCCATCTCATGTTGTGTGTATTTGTGTTGTTGGTTTGGGCGTGTGTTTGTGTTATCATGTGTGTACATGTTTGAGTGTGTGTGTGTGTGTTGGTGTCCTTTCTTTATCAGACACAGAGAGCCACAGCATCTCCATAGAAACGATGCTTTCGGGGTATTGGAGCAAACCCAGGCAATGTCATGATGAAAGTGAGTATTTCAGGCGCTGTCGCAACACTCCGTGAAAGGCACATGAAATGGCTGCCAATATTTTGACTCAGAAACAGCAGCGGGGGGGGGGGGGGGGGGGGGGTGTTGTCACGGTCTCCTAAGACTGCGCTCTGTCTGCCAGGCCGCTGGTTTTGAGGTGGCTTCGAGCAAGAACGTGAAGGCAGTGGGCAGTGGTCCGCCAACAGGCGCTCCACAACGGAGCCGGCCAAGTGACGGATGATAGGGAAGCTCGCTTTTGAAAGGAGGACATGATGATGTCCGATTTTTTTTGCCATCACAGTTAATGGGAAGAGGTGTCTCACTAATATCCTCTCGTTGGTCAGTCTGGAGTGCCAAAGAAGTTCCTGAGAGAGAAAGACTTATTGAAGCCATAACAAGAATGTTGAGTGTTGCAGGGGATAAACGCCAGCGTCTAGAAGAGTGTAAAAGGAAGTCAAGGTCATTTCTGAACTCCAGGTTAAAGACTCCTTATAATCTGACACAATAAACTTGGATCTTAGTTAAAAAATGTATGATATTCAAGAGATAGGGACTTTCAGATTCATTCAGTACAAGCACAAATAATGCCAGGCCGTACTTATTGATGGGTTCAGGAACCGTCAATGTAACTTTGAAATGGTCAACGCGACACCCTTTTGGTAGCCTACATCAGATTGTTTTTGGGACATAATTCATGTCCTGTACTGCACATCAGAAAAGGTTATGGAATAAATCCAACAGCAGTCATACGCATGGAATCTGTTCCGATTCCAACTTGGCGGCGTGTAAAAACAGATCTCACCAAACCAGCTAGTCTGCTGAGTCAGCCTTGGTCCCCGGCACCATGACGAATGGAGCTCTTTCTACTAATCTGGGGCCAGCGAGCAATTACCTACTTATCGTTTGTGACTTGCACTTTCTGTTCTCCACGTTTGTCACTGTCGGCGTGAAGACAGTGGCGGGGTTCGGATTGGTCTGGGGCGAGGCCCGCGACCCTGGACGTTTCAATTAGACCGTGGAGGTGGGCCGGGGCCGCGTGGACTTCGGCTCTGAGGTTTAATTAGAGCGATGGGGCGATCACGGCAGACAGACCTGAACCAGACAGGTGGAGTGAGGCTCTGATCAACTTGCTCAGGTGGACACATCTGCAAGCATTCTGTATTCTCTCTCACACACACACACACACACACACACGTGCGCAGGCACCTGGGGAGGTGTGCAGATGTGGCTCACACATTGTTCATATTGTAACTGTACTCAAACATTTTCGAGGATCACAACAAACCCTCGTTTCCTGTCACATGGGAAACGGGCAGGATTTCAAGCGCCGAGCAAAAAGCTGAAAACATGCACAAGAGTATTTCCCCCGTGGATTCAGTGAGTGCATGAAGCTTTCAAGGTTGCTAAAAAATATATAGTGAATTGTGTTTAATAGCCCTAATAAGCATATCAGTGCAGCATGATGTAGCCCAGAGACACAATTAGAACACAACAAATGAGAAAAAAAGATCCTCGTTTTAACACCTGACAGGAAACGCTGACCTTTTACTTAAAACAGTGGATGCAGTAGTGCAAGAAGTTAGGAACATAACAGTCTCTCTCTCCCCCCTCTCTCACATACATACAGCACACACACACACTACCCAAGACAAGTATTAGTGCGAGAGAAGATTGCTGTGGCATTTTGTTTGACTGCAGGGACACGAGGGCACAAGACAGAGAGGAGCTGTCCCCAGAGTTGAATATTTATAGCTTTATTAAAATCCTGTTCGTAGACGCGTGCTTCAGAGCCATCTCAGCCACGAGCGTTTACATCCCAGCAGCGACGAGGATGCATTGCTGTGGAGGCCTCCGTCCAATCTGCGGCCTAATCTCTGCCCGGCGCCCAAACATCACGCCTCAATCGCTCATAATTGCCCTTAAGATGAACTGTAGCGCAAACAGAGACAGTGTTGAGAAACCAATTCGCTTGAAATCCGTCTTCCATTCCTTGATTTCCGCTGGAGGCGTTTGGGTAAACAGAAGGAACGCATCTATTCTCGTCCCTGAGGGAGGGAGGGGAGGGAGGGGTGTTCGTTTTAAGTATCTTATTGTCTTGTTTTTCACTGTTGAAATGACTATTTTAGCCTGGTATCTTATCAGTCCCATTAGGGCGCTGATCTTCTGATGGGTCCAGGATGAAGGAGAAAGCCCCGCACGTAGATAAGGATGCAAGCATGTATCATCCCAACGCAGTGGTTTCAGGTTTCAGCGGTGAATACATGAGATAACGTTCTGCTCAGCCACACTATACTCGGTCTAAATAAAGACCTGCTTCATTGTACTGATAAGCCTCCTGTAGGTGTGAATTGTATAATGAGGAGTGATACAGTAGAGATCCACACGGGCTCTTAAAGGTCTTAAAAACATGGAACTGTGGGGCTTCTAACTTGGTATTCTAATGGTTGTTTTCAAACAAATTATACATAAAACATGCAATGACCAGCAGCGTCGCCATCTATTTATGCAAATCCGAATGCAATTATGTCCGTTTATGCAGAAGTGCATAGGCAACCGCTTGAGTCCTTCCAGTGAGAGAGCAAGCCCACCCTTACTGAGCCCCACTGTGTTTATGTGTAAGTACAGACGCTGCTTTAATCGACATGTGCTAAAGCAGTCACCTCCTCAGGACTTCTTCAGAAGGTCTCTGGGGCTGCAGTGAGCTCCATTCATGCTCTGTCAAAAACATCCTCAGCAGCCTCACAAACACACACACACACACACACACACTGACTGACTGGCAAGGAGACTAGCCTACTTGTATGTGCAAGCGTGTCTGTCGGAACAACACGCACCGTAAACCCCGATGACTCACTCGCTGCCTTCAAGAACAAGGAGCTGATCGATCTACAGCCAAACCGCTTCAGGGTTGAGCTCACGCTTCGACTCCCAAGACATGCTTGGTGGTCTTCCTCAATCTTCCGCTCATTACAACATAGGTTGTGTAACTATAGGTTGGGATGGATGCCAAGACAAACACATAGGCACATATGTTCCATTTTATTCATTTAGCAGATGCTTTTTATCATATATCATTAATACTAGTTCAGGGTCTGAAGTGCATAGTTCTACAGCACACACACACGCACAGACGAGCACACGCACACCACCCTTGCAGTAAGCTGCCTCAGGCCTGTTGCAGTGAAGGGGACGCTGGATGATTACAGGCTGTCCTGCATCCTGGCCCTGCCTCAGGGGCCACGGCCCCAAGGAGGTCATCCATCATGGAACACATAGCCCCATGACCCAAGATAATTGGATCCCTCATGTGTACTGTGTGTACTCTGTGTACTCTGTGTGTGTGTACTCTGTGTGTGTGTGTGTGCGCGTGTTCAGAGTATGATTTGATAATGCAGCACATGGTCTGTTCTCTTGGTCACTGTTAGGGTTAAGAACATTACCACTATACTCTTCCATTATCTGACAATGGCAATGCACATCTTCCGTGGGGGGCAAATCAGGCACAAATGGGTACAAAATAATCAAAGTTGATAATAAAATATTTCAAGATATAAATAAATGTCAACCTTGAAAATCCTGTTTTTTGTTGTGTACGCAATTGTATAGTCATGATGAGTGTTGACAAATGCGGTTTTTTTTTCTACTCTATGGTTTGGTAATTTTCTTCTCTGTGGAAAATCACTGGCGAGCTGGCAGAAGGCTTTAAATGTAGCGTACAGTTACAATAGCTTAAAACAGCATAACTGATGAGGGTCACAAAGAAAACGACACCTGAGCAGTGCAACCTTGCACCATCACTGTGCGAGCTTACCGAGCTGTCAAAACGCACCACACCACGGAGACAACTTCATTTACGGCCAACTAAAACCGTGTCATCTCACCAAACGGTGTATTTCGGTCTATACAACCCTGTTGATTGTAAGGTATAGTTTTTTTATTTATTATTATATAAATTTTACTTCGTCAGAATGAGTTATACATTGCAAGGATAAGTCATAAAAGGCTCTACTTAACGTAGTTTATTATATATTAAACTAGCCTAAATGTATTCACCGGGCTATTAAAACTATTTATTCATACTGATGCATTCAAGTCGCAACGCAAGTAGCCTACTCCTGTCTAGCCTATAGGCTACTCGCTCCGTGCATGCCGTGACCAGTGAATCATCCAGTCGATAAGAGATTCGCTTTTACCTACAAATTTAACAATGCTTGAAATATCACAAAATAGATCGATGAAACGAATGTAATATTTATCAAATCCAGCTGTTGTTACTACGGTCTTTATTTAGGCAGGGTGCCTGTCAAGAGAACGAGATAAGCGCAAATGCACAAGGGTGGTTTGAATAAAAAATACAAATAAAAGCCACACATCACTACCTGCTCTTGCTGTTGAGTCGCTTTCGCTGGAGCATTCGTCTCCTTCGCCGTAGTCATGATAGCCTACAGTCCAATCCGGAGAAATCTTATTCTACTACAAAGAAGTACAGACACCTTTCAGGTGTAACCGGAGCCGGCAAAAAAAAAACCCGATCAGAGAAGGACATGCGACAACAAATCAGGCTTGACGCGCAGCAAAACCTCTGGAGGTGAGGATGGCTGATCGGAAAAGACGCGTGAGAAAATGTGAGAAAAGGCAAATAGGTTGCTCTCAATGGAAACGGATAGTCAAAAGAGTCAGGAGGGATAAGAGAAAGTAAGCTGCAATTGTCACAGACCGCACCGCTTCATGTCTGCTAACCACTGGGCAACTGATGAAGAGTGGAAAGCGACCCCACCACCCCCTTAAATCTACCGATTTACACGCCCCCAACAAACACAGCCGCCCTGTGGAACGGACTTATTCGTCACCACATATTCATAACAATGAGGCACTTTACTTGAATATGTAAATGATCTCTGGATTATTGCAGCAACATTCAGAGGCACAGCACATATACCAAAGTTTAATTTATGCCATGTAACATGCTCCAGTAGCCCTGCACAAACCACTGGTGTTGACACAGTACCTCTCCAATTACAACTGGTAATTTCTTTCAGCAACAGGTTCAATTAAATATGTTCTTGTATGAGGACCAGCGTTCCATATTAAAACTGAGTGTATGAATTGGTTAGACTTCGAGACGTTCTAAATGTTAATGCAGGACGTGGCTCTCTTGTCCTCTGCTGCAGGTGCGCTAATCCACACGGCCTTAACGGTTCACCGTGAGGTAAATTACCCTCTCCCAGATGGGTGTCCACGTTGGGGGGTCATGTGACTTAGAGAGAGAAGGTCTGCCCTTCAAACTGGGGTCCTAATTTGAGACCGATACACTGCCTGCCTACAATGTTGAAAGTAAGCATCGTTCTTAAATCTGCCCTGCGAAATCCCAAATCCACCCCAAATCAGAAACGCCAAGGTTGTGCAGCAGGGCTTCACACAAAACAAACTGATTCAGCCACCCCGACCAAAAGACCACAGTGACTCCACGCTGTTCCGCCTCAAAATAACCCCCCCATTTCTCCACATCATACGCAGTACTTATCATGGGACAGGGTGATGTATGAAACTCAAAGGCCTCCTCTGCAAGCAATCAATCAACTCCAAACTAAGACTGCCCTCTATGGAACAGGCCCCCTATTGGCAGATGAAGGATAGTGCGTCTGGAACATAATAAATGGCGTTTTTCCACAGAGGCGATGGGGAGAGTGTGTATACAAACCCCTCATCTTGTGATCCTGACAGATGGGCTGGCTGTGTACAGATTACTGCATGTACAGATTAATTGACTGACAGTGCCAACCTGCCTGAACAAATGAAGCCATCCCGTCACTTCACCCTAATCATTTCCCCCTCAGCGTCAAACTGGGCACCAAGGTAACAAACTGAAAGTGCTCGCAATTAGTTGCAGCCCCCCCCAAACCTATCCATTAATCATTAGGCACGCAGCCTCAAAAGTCTGTGTGCTCATGCGTGCATGGCTCTGGTAAAAACCATGTAATTACAGGGGAAAAACATTCCAATAAATGAATTATGTAGATGGAGCATGTTCTTGTTTAAATAGACTTAAAACAGCAAATCAGCCCCGTAGACATTGGTGCCTGTGTTGCTATCGAGCGTGAAAGACGTGTTCGACAAAGTTAATATTTTCAGAGGGATTGATTTGGGGAAGTTGGAACAGAACCACCTGACGTGGAGTCTCTGTTGTTGCGTAATGGATGCGGAGAAAGCACAGGGGATGGAAAATCAGCAGCCAAAGACTCAATTACCAAGAACCCCTCGAGGGCAAGTCCACTTTGATCCAACTTTGTTATCTTTCTGAAGACATTGTAGCCAGGATGAAAATGATCTCACTTCCAATGTCACTCTAAAAGAAAGCAGATAGAGACATGTTATTTAGTTGTATAATTCATCGATGCCAGTGGGAACCAATAACATGCCAAGCCAGGTACAATCAATGTTCCTTTAAGAATATGAATTATACAGTTTCATTGAGATGTTCTGGAGACCTTCAGTTATTCGTAAATAATGTGATAAAAAAAATAATATGATTGGTTTGGTATTTGTTGTCGCATAGCTGCGTTACAGTGAGATTTACAGCCAAGGTTGGGGATTTCTTGCGGCATTACAGGTCTGTTATGTAACTGCCATCCACATATTTATTTACATGCAGATGTGTGTAGAGGCTTTTGTGTTTATGTGCGCACGTGTGAATGATGCCGCACTGAAACACATCCAAACAAACCCATCTTGGAGGAAATCAGTTTTCGCCATCCTATTCAACTCCACTGTCGCAGAACATCACTGGCCGTTACATCTGGCTGAAGACATCTCCCAGTGGTGTGTTAGATAGCATATCAACGTCTTCTACAGACCAGCAAACCACCAGGGAATCCATTACCTAGGAGACCAGAGGAGCAGTGGGCGGAAAACGGAGTTGTCTATTTACAGTCCTGCGAAAACAGGTTTCTCGTGCAAATCCTGAGAGAAAATGAGGTTTGTCAAAGAAAAACTGCTGCAGAAAAAGCAACAAAGCAATGACATTTGAAGACTGATTCTTATTTTTTGTTTGGTCAAAATCGGGATACTTTCTTGGAAATAGCAATTGCTTTTCCGTTCATACAGTGTGTGTGTGTGTGTGTGAGCGTTGGGCAGTCCAGTCATACAGTCCTGGTCCGTCATCTACACTCAGACAGGATCCATCACGGCCCTGTTTCTGCTCTCCCTCCGGCAGCTTCTGTTGGGTGTGAGAGAACACATCAGTCCCAGGACCACTCACACGTGAAATAACAACAGAGCAGGGGCCAGGGGCAAGGGGACCAGAGGGACGAGGTTCCAGGGGGCTGGGGTCTGAGGGGGCCAGGAGGGACAGGGGAGGATTGGGGCCCCAAGGCAATGTCTTTGTCGTCCGCATCTGAATGGGCGGCACATCTCCGGGCCTGACAGTGACTGATGGCCACCTGCTTCATGTCATTAGCATCAATCAATCAATCCCCTTTACCATTGGTGGAGGAGGGAGGTGGCACAGGAAGTACGCGACTCAGCAGGTTCTCAAACTGTGCTTCCTGCTGGCCTCTGGGGTTCGTGGAAAGAAACGCGTCTGTTCTCCTGTTCCTCAGAGAGGCACTCTCAGGAGTGGGCTTCTCTCAAACGCACTGAACTCTCATTGTTGCTCCTTTATTAAATGTTCTCTCCGCTTTGTCGTCATGACAACAAATCACATGCGACGAGGCTCGTGGTGTTTCTCATGCTGGTGTTAGGTGTTCACTTCAAACTCTATTAATCAGCCAATTATACTGATCTTTTCTAGCAGTGATTAGCGTATCTGTATGGGTTCTGTGCAAAATCCCAACATGCCGAGAACAAGGTTGTTTAGAGGTGCAGCACATTGAAACTGTACGCCAGTTGTAAAAAACACCCGGCATAGCAGCATTCATCGCGGTCTGCTTCTGAAACATGTTACAAAACAACAGTCACATCTTCAAACGTTGTTAAATAAAATAACTGACACCCGCAAACACGTTCGCTAAAAGCACTGCATTAAAAAGCCAATTTTAGCTGCAGCCAAAAGGACAGCGCAGAGCAGCAATTCCAGCGCCACGCGAAGACCAGACCTGATGATAATAGATTTCAGCACCATTAACTGGACAGCTCCAGCAGTAGATTTCAGGACCTCTAATAGGACAGCACTCAGTTCCGAAGGGAGGAGAGGGAACTCAGGTTAATCCTGGTTGAAACTGCTTCTGTACTTCAAGGGTAGATCTGATCATCAGTCGTAATGAACAGCAGGGTAGAGAACCTGTCTGGAAATGAACAACAGGACAGCAGACTGATTGAAAGGGAGGGCTGGAGTGCTCAGATTCATGAAACATGCGTGTTTCAGGTGCATATGTATGCAACCGGCCTCGAAAATACTCAAATACTTAAGTCTGGGTCAAAACAATCTCCTGTTCAAGTGTGCTTCGTGAGCACTGTAACCATTCAAAGGAAACTGTGTTTGAGTCAAGTTACTGCAGCTCTGTGATTGGTCAGCTGGGTCCCCACGTCCTGACCTTGAGGGCTCCGCAGGACGCAAAGCAGGTCGACCCCGTGAATGTCACGCCGGTAACATCCAGTATGCTACGACACAGTGATGAATCAGCCAGGAGAGTTAGGGAGCAGGGCAGTGTGTGTGTGTGTGTGCCTCGGTATCTCCCTATAGGTCAGGACCTTCATAGGTCACGTCTGTACTTTTAAAGATACATGGATTGTGGAGATATCCATTGTTTTGTACCCCGCTGTCAGATAAAACTGCCCTCGCAATTGCAACTCGCTTGAGCAAATCCATAAAAAATTTATCCAAGATCCATGCCTTTCCTTTCGCATGCTTTTAAGTTGATATCCCCCAAAGATCATAAGACTGTGTTAATCAGAAAAGATAAACCTAGTATCACATTAGAAATGTAGTAATTGCCAGGTCTGATATCCTTATGGAAATGAGCACACCTCTTGAACGTAGCGTATTAGCAAAACTCAACCAGGAGGCGGACGAGGGTAAACATGAAAAAGAAAAAAAACGACAACTGTAACTACCCCTTTCATATTTGGTCACATTTAAATAATAGGCTTCTCCAAATGAGCCATTTCAGTAATGGTTATGGTTTAGAGTCTAAGATGATGGCACTGCCATCAAGCCACCCCCCCCCCCCCCCAGAAGAATATGCATTCTGTTTCCATCACCCTCCGTCTGCTAGCTGGGGATTTCATACTATATGGGGTTTAACGGTGGGACAGAACCCGCGTGTGGGTGCGCCTCCCTCAGAGGTGATGGATCATGAGAGGGGGGTGAACATTTGTCACAGGAGGGGGCGAGTTCTTTCATCACACCAGGCCCCTGGTTCAGCCTGCATGGGGCTTTAATTCCTCAACAAGGGCTTTGTTGTGAATTCATCATAGGACTCCAGTCGTTGGGCTGGCTGTTCTCCTTGGGTGTCTCGTGCAGCCAGTGTACAGGATCGTGGTTGGCATGACATGGGAGGAGGCAAGGTGGAGGGTTTCTCTAGCCCTGAGTGTTGAGGGAGCAAGGGAGGGGGGCATCGTGAGAGAAAAACAATGTCATGTACGTGCAGGGCCAGTCAAACAGGACACAGGAACATCTTTACTAAACCAAGCAGAACATGTAAAAGAGTGTAAGTCACTCGGACGGCACAGTAGAATACAAACTATAGAACGGAAAACAATACAACATACCGGTTCCGAAGGTTTGAAATTAGAGCCTTTCTGTTGCCCAGAGCTTGGGAATAGCTTCTGAGGAACATCCTCAGTCCATGAAAAAAACTAATTATGGCGTATATCTCAGAACTGGAGATAAGCTTGCGGCTTCCGTAGCAGGGCCCTTTGTGTGAGGACCATTTTAGGAATATTAAAGGTGAGATTGCTGGCTGGGGGGGGATACCTCTGAAGAACAAGTGAGGAAATAACTAATTACAAGTCCTCCTCTCCCGGTAAGAAGAAAGATAAGACACGGCATGGAGAAGTCCGGAACCTTAAAGACAAACCAAATAACCCTTCTGGAATTTGTTATCGCAAATATGCCTCTTTATCTATCCTCTCAGTTCGGTGTCAAAGCTTCTGCATGTCCGCGGAAGGCTTTTAAATTGGTCCAGGATAGGCACGTTCGGGAGTGCAGATTCTTTGAAACCTCCGAAAACACCATGTCCCATCAAAGAGAAACGCTTCAGCTGACAAACGTGCCGTGTTACCACTACGGGCATAGCTCCAACCTCAGATGTTTGTACAGGACAACTGCCGCACCCGACCGCTGCTTCTCTAAATGACTCTAGCCGAGTGTTGGATTGAGGTAGATTAGCTTGAATGGTAATTGCAGTACAGCTGTCTCATATAAGGAGGGAAAACGTTGTGCTTTGTTCCCAGCGGGGAGGGGAGGGGGGGGGGGGTGTCAAAAGGAAATGCGCCCTGATTGCCTGGAGCGCCCTCTCTCCTCATCTGCTGGCTCGGCTAACTCCATCGCTCAGGCATGCGGCCAGATGCTCGATTGCTTCAGTTGGAGGACTTGACCTTCGTACGTTTCCCTGGGAGGAAACGCGAGCTGTGGAAGGCGATTCGATTGGCCGAGGCGGCACACATGGCACCGCTAATTTATTTGAAACAAATTTGCGAGTAAATGCGCCAGGCCGTCAAATATTTACCCTGGCAGGCGTGACTTGATGGAGTGAAGGTTAAATCTATTAGATAGGAGGAGGAAGGGCAAGGAGGTGTGTGGTTGGTAGCGATGGTACCTCTCTTCCCCTCCCATCACCACCTCCTTCCCTTTCTTTCCTCCCCTGCCACTTCCATCTCCTCCACTCCCGCCTTCCTATTGTGTCTGGCAGTAGGACCTCCTGATTGAGTTACAGTTGATGAATGCCACTTTTGGTCCTGTGTCACAGCTGATAAATACGAACGGCAGAATTAAATAAAGTAAACCTTGTAAACAAGCAAGCCGCTTAAAATAATAACGGGGCGGCCAAGAACATCAAGCACTCCGAACCGATGGTGTGTGGAAATGTCATTACAGCATATGGTGTTGAAATTACGTTGGGAGCAAATGTTCAGAACTGTCACAACAAAACCGGAGAGTTGGAATTTCCTCTAGTAGCTTATATCAGCTTGAATGGCCTGAGCTTTTTGACAGAAAGATACAGTGTGACACGTGCACACACACCACGGCTTGAAGGGTAACGTTGGGGCTCGTTGAACCTGAAGGAACGGCCCTCGCAAATCAGACAGGAAAATTTTGAAACCATCTAGTGACACGCCGGACGACAGGAGCCTCTCCACCAGCCCCCCCCCCCCCCCCCCCCCCACCCCCCCTCTGTGGTTGAAAAGGAAGGAAAATGTCAGAGAGCTGAATGTGACTCGAGCGAGATGTGTGGGGAGGGGTTGGAAACAGGGCTCGGAGACTTGTCAAATCAAAGGAGGATGAAAGCGGAGCGCGGCTGAACAGGCACGGGGGGGGGGGGGGGGGGGGGGCACTGAGGAGCCCAGAGACGGCTCCACGTTCTGCCAGGGAACGTTCTGGGCTTCCGGGGAGGGGAGGATGACCGGGGGAGTCACCGCTCAGTCAATCGCCATCTGAAGATCCTGGCTAAGCACGCCATCGTACCGGCGCGCGGAGACCGACAACGCGCCTCAACGCACAGAAGCCGGAAGACGTGTAACTGGCCAAGACGAGGAAAGCCGTAAGCGACGCCGAACATGAATACGCATTGAATCCCGATGACAATGAACATGTCAACTCTGACGAGGAGGACAAATTCATCCTGCAAAAGAAAGCTGTTCATCAAGCCTGATTTCACACCCCTGAATCACACGCGCGTAGGTCGCCAGAAAAGGAATCTTGACGTGTGACTTGTTGAGTGATGAGCTGAGAGGCAGGGTAGTGATGTGGGCAAACATGACATCCATTTACATTCCAAAGACAAAGGAGCCTTCACCTCAATCTCTGAGATACTTCATTCCCGAACCCCACCACTTTGCTACGCCCAGTGGGGAAAAAAAAAAAAGATAGGTGTTGATTGCCCAGACAATGGCAAACTTATCACTGGTGTAATTATGAAAACGCCATTAAGCAACTGTGAAAATGCAATCAGGAAAATGATCTCCGGTATAATTGCGGCAAATGTACGTTTTGAGTGGAAGGGGGACAAAGGAAAACGGGTTGCCGAGTTCTCCACAAGACCGACCCAATCACGAAGGAGGATCTGAAACTCCCGTTATCTTCTTCCATGTCCCCTGTCCTAGTCCATCCTTCCCTCAACGTCAGTTGGATGTCTAGTGTATGAGGGACGTCACTTCAGCAGACATCTACCCACATGTATGGGTAAAGCAGAGAGTTGAAATCCATTGTGGGGGGGGGGGGACACACACACACAATGTGGGTGGCTACAAAATCAGTTTCCTTTTGGAGAAAGGAGGTTTGAACAGAGGGAACTGTAGCGGTGCCTCATCTGCAGTTGTAGCGGCTCTGGGTTCAGAGGGGAAGCTGATTAGGAGAGATAGGGAGTGGATGATCATGGCCAGGTGATGACTGAACAGCTCTCTCTCTCTCTCCCTATGGAGAATGGCTAATGGTGAGGTAAAAATAGCCTCCCCGCCTTTTCTGAAAGTGAAGGCAGCTGTCTGTCGGCGGATACAAACAAACAGTGTGCGCACACAGGCGATATGAGAACACATATGACAATAGGCCTATGTACCAGAATCTCTCATCCCATCACCTATCCCATCCAGGAGCTACGACACCCCAGTCATACAGACCACACCACCACCACACTCCTCTTCCACGTCAACAGAACCACCCAACTGGACAACACTGGATCAATCCGTCCGGTTATCACCAAGGAAACGCCAGCGCTCAGCACCACACCCCTCTGCTATCAGCCAGATCGATCTCCCTGCCAAATCTGTCCAGGGTTGTATTCTCACCTTGGGGCGCTTCCATCAGCAGGCCCTCACAGCTGTCAGCTCCCCAAAAAAGCTCCCAGTATCTGCAGCTGAATCAGAGGCCAAGCCCAGCTCCTCACACACACAGTGAGGGGCTGAAAGCTAACGCTACAGTAGCAGCACAAGGTTAGCAACAGCTGTGCTAACGCTAACATTCACATTCATCATGTTTTCCCGATGCACTGCGGTGAGATGTGACGGGTAAGGAGAGAGGTGAGAGAGCCGTGAGGAGAATGCTGTTTCCCAAGAGCGTTGTGGTGTGTGGAGGAAGTCGCCTAACTCCAGTCATCCAGCCCACACTGGTGCATTAGTAAGTGTTTCTCTCCAGACAGACCAGGCTTTCCCGCAGCACTTGGCAGTTAAGGCGGCCGCCTAAGCAACACATGGCTTGTGCTGCTACTGTAGCGTTTATTTTATTTTTTTAAATAAAATAAATAAAAGTATTTTTTTATGAACGATATCCGCTGTGTTACTCTGTCCTGTTTTCTCCCTTTCATTCCAAACCGTGACCAACGCCAGTCTCCCTACTCTGCAGAATGCATAAAAATGAGGTTTTTGAGGAAAAATGTTTTTCCCCCCGTCTGCCACCCTACCACCTTAACTAACACATTTTCTGCGGGAAACCCTGAAGACCCTAACCCTCCCCTTCTCCTCCCAGCCCTGAATCACTGGGCTCATTTTCACACCAAGGGGGGGGGGGGGGGAACCCCCGCATGCACCATTAGCTCTGGAAAGTCTTAGTGCCCATTAAAATATAAATATTTGATTGGAACATAAAATGCAGCAAATCACGTTGCCTGCCTACAGTTAGGAAAACTAGGCTCTCGGAGAGTCGTGACCATGGGTCACATGTCTTCAAAGCACAGCTCTGCTGTGGCTCCAACACAATTAGATGTTATTGGAACACGTCACCCACAGAGTTTGTTGATAAGATCAGTCAAAGTTGATGGTAATACTGCTCAAACTGGGAAGTAGAAAAGTTATTTTGTTTCAGTGTTAAATGATAATAGAAACATTTTAATAGAATTCAGCCCCGAGCCACTCGCAAAGATCATCAAACCTGGAGGGGAGTGCCAAAAGAAGAAGAATAGACCAAATAAAAGAAAGAAAGTAACAGTTGCTGGTTCTCGTCGTGATAAGAATGGAGCAAAATTACAGATGAGATGGAGAACACTGACAGACAGCAGTTGTGCATAAAACACACACAGAGAGACAGAGAGAGAGAGACATACAGAGAGACATACCGAGAAAGAGACACAGAGATAGAGACACAGAGACATACAGAGAGACAGAGAGAGAGAGAGACAGACAGAGAGAGACAGAAAGAGAGAGACAGAGAGAGAGACATACAGAGAGACTGACAGAGAGAGAGACATACCGAGAGAGAGACAGACCGAGAAAGAGACACAGAGATAGAGAGACAGAGACATACAGAGAGACAGACAGAGAGAGAGACAGACAGACAGACAGACAGACAGAGACTCTCAATCTCTAAACCTACACAGCACCAGTCTCAAGTCACATTAGACTTTGCAACACCAGCTTCACCCTCTCCAACACCCAGAGAGAAATTGCTAGCAAACGGAATGAATACCACGGCTAATTCAGCCTCTCCTTCTGATGACGAGGGCAGTGGCAGGTCAGCATGACACAGTGGCAGAGATGGATGCCAGAGAGAGGCAGCGAGGGAACAGCACAGCAGGAGAGTGATACAGGAGGAGAGCAGCCAGGAGAAGAGAGAGCAGCCAGGAGAAGAGAGCAGCCAAGTGAGGAGAGAGGAGCCAGGAGAGGGGAGGAGAGAGGAAGCGTCTGGTAGCATTGAGGCTTCACATTCAGTCTATTGGACGTATTGTCCATCTGCCTCCACCGGCTTCATCAAAGATGCAGAAGAAAAGTAAATGCAGAGACGCTTATTATTATTATTAAAATATATATAAATAATAATAATAATGTGTTCATTTAGCAGAAGCTTTTATCCAGAGGTGACAATTTAAGGGGTATTTGAACCTGCAACCTCGAGACAAATGTAAATCTAATGAAGTCTGCAGTCAAAGGTTCTATCCACTGAGCTGCATCCACCATGACGTGGTAAACAAATCTCGGAATTAAAATTAATTGCCTTTGACGACGTCAGACTTCTCAGAGGCAAAAGAAGTCAATTCCCAAATGAATTGGCTGCTGTACTCCACATTTGAACCTGACTCAAGAATCTGCATAACGATGCACCAATAAGACGCGCGTCTGATAACTTCTGAAAGCACTCGTCCGCTTTTCATCAAACCTCTCTGTGATGGACACTGCTGGCTCGGGCCAGGAGAACCATGATGGATCGATGAGTACTGGAGATCAAATAAAAAAGTGCGGGTCAGAGAGCGACTGACAGAGATGGACAAACAGATTGGCCTGGACACAGGTGATAAACGAGCGGGAGGATGGGCTTCCCGGCATCACAACAAGAGAAGACAGAGGTCGCACCAAACAACACAGAGTTGTAATCGTTTGTAAACACCAAAGCTGGCTTTTAACTCCACGGAAACCACGGCTCAGCCAAGCGGCACACCTTGCAGACATCTGTATTCAAGGCTTGGTTTCTGGATCTCCAGGAAGGCAATATTGACCATGTCCCACAGGTGTCTATGTAATTAATGAGGGAGTCAGGTGGCTGAGTGGTTAGGGATTCGGGCTAGTAATCAGAAGGTTACCGGTTCGATTCCCGGCTGTGCAAAATGACGTTGTGTCCTTGGGCAAGGCACTTCACCCTACTTGCCTCGGGGGAATGTCCCTGTACTTACTGTAAGTCGCTCTGGATAAGAGCGTCTGCTAAATGACTAAATGTAATTCCCTTCTACTTGAGACACAATTTGAGTTGTTAGGCTGAAGCCCAACCTGAGATTACCTCTGTAGAAGTTACTAAAACTTGGTCTCTTTCTCCCTTCCCAGAGTTCTGCGTTTGGAAACTTCTCAGATTGAGCCCTTTAATAATTAGACTGGTTATCAAACACAGTGTCTAATCAAAAATAATAAAGTATAATTGCAGAAAATTAGCAAAAGATAATTTAAAACGGTCTACCAATTCAAATCAAGTATCCCCTCCCAAACTAAATCCTCCCCAGTCCATCCATTAGACAAGACCAATCAGGGTTCCTGTTCCTGTCCAAATATCCTTCCTTAGTGCCGACAAGATACACACAATCCCAACATGCATTGCACAACCACATCACAACAACAACCCATTCATCAGATATTTGTATCCAAAAGGCGACGTAGAGGCTAGATGACCTTGATCTGCAGTGAAATGCTCCTCCAAGGAGCCAGACCCATCCCTGCCTCAACCTCACCTTCCAGAACTTCTTGGCCGTCTCCACTCTGGAGCGTTTCCTGGAGTGTCGGACCAGGACTGGTCCATGGTCGAACATCATCTTGAGACCGGGTTCTGGACAGCCTACTGTACCGGCTCCTAATGTATCCACAGCTTCAGTCAGGCTAGTTCCCTATGAAACCACGCCCAGGCCATTAGGAGATGGGTTTCCATCATGTAAACAAACCCGAGCCAGTATCTCTCCTGGGGCGCCCCCGCCAAGCAGGCTGTGGAGGGGATCTAATTGAAGCTGGAGGCAGGGACCTCAGGACGCGGGTCTTTCACTGTCAGCTCCCCAGACCTCGGCCCAAAGTCAGACGGTGGTAAGAGAGACCTGGCTCCTCCCAAACCACAACCACCATCTCCACTCTCCTCCCGATTGGGCCTCACTTGTGGTTCTGTCCATCGTAAATGATCCAAGCTCTGTCGTCAGGCTTGAGTGATGAACCCCAACCGTAATGATGCTGGAGGTCTGAGTGCTGGAGCTCTGACGGAGGGGGGGCTCCCTGGTGGGAGATCTCCCAGGAAACCGTACACCTCCACAGGAGGCCGTCGGCCCAGAGATGTGGGAGCGATCGCTGCTAAAATGGTTATCTGGCCCATTAGTCTGGGAGTCACAGCTCAGCACGGTGCCCGACTGGAAAAGTCCTGCACCTGGCGTCTGAGCCGAGGGGTTAGCAGAGCATGGGTGACTAACACAAGCACACGCACACCAACTCCTACCCACAGTGCCTTCAGTATACACTAGGGGTGGAACGGTACATGTATTCGCATTGAACCGAAGCAGTACGGGCGTCACGGTTCGGTGGATGAATTTACACGGAGAATACACAGATATATACTTCTGATACTTTTTTACTCGCGTGCAAATTAATTAATGTAATGCGGAACTACTGTTAGATACTTGTGTTCTTCAAGGACACCTAATCTGTAGCCCCGTCTTAGCTCTGAAGCTCTGATTGCCGCCTGTGTAGCCGAGCTAGCTAGCAGCACTAAGGACAAGTATGGCGAGTGGTGGCGACCCACAAGAGATATAGAGGACCCGCCGGCCTCTTTAAGATCGCAAGTTTGGGAAATCTTTGGTTTCCCATTCAGTTACAGTAGTACAGGCGAGAGAGTGGTGGAGACGAGGACTGTGTGTCGGCGTGGTTCAGCAGTTGTTGTCCAACATTTCTCCTCCCTACAGTGCTTAACCAGCCTTTAGATACACATACCACTAACCAGAAAAAAATAACTGAAGCAATCGGAATTGTCATCTTCAATGCACCCGTATTCACTCGTAGAGGAACCTGGTTTCTTATTGTTTACATCTTACTACTTTTGACACTTCACTACACTACACTAGGTGGTACAGCCTGAGACATAAAGAAATTGCCTTCTGCATTTTAGTTTTGCTTTTCCCTCCATTGTACCAAACTCGTACCGAACCGTGATGTCTGAACCGAGGTATGAACCGAACCGTGACTTCTGTTTACCATTCCACCCCTAGTATACACTGCACACAAAGTATAAAAGATCAGATGTAAAAACGCCTAACAATTCTTTTTACCTGCATTCATGTAGAAGACACTTTTATCCAAAGCAACATACATATGTACATATGTGCACTATTTGTATGTTGTCTGTAAGTTTGTTAATGTATATAACATATGTATGTCTGTATATTAATACTCAAGCAGCAAAGTCATTCAATCTCCACTGTCCGCCTTTAAATGTCTAATGCCTTCCCCCTTGCTAAATCCACGCACAACAGAGAGACCAGAGCCTTCACACGCTCTCTCTGCGTCTAGAGGGAGCCCCAGGGAAATCGGAGGCCAGGGTTAAGTGTCTAGGGAGCGACGTCGTGCGTTTAGCATAAAATGGCCACTCGCCACTGCAGGACGACAGCTAATCACTAAGCCCCACACACTCTCTCCTTCGGTGGACGCATTTGCATACAGCAGCCCACACGCACTCAGAGACAGTGCAGTCACACACTCACACACACACACACTCATTTAACAGATACGCACACGCATCATAAAAACTCAAAGGGCCCACTTTGGAAACTCGAGTGGTGATGTTGATAGAATCGCCAAGCTTGGACTCCGTCGAAGTTTGACATGTTGACCCTTCCCCCACACGTTAAACCATTTGAGTGGGTTTATTAACTAGCCATGCTCGTGGAATAAGGTAATTCCAAGGGGACAAAAGGGGAGGTATAGCAGTCGCCGGCCAGTCAGGCTGTGTGGAGCTGCAGCAGGAGAGGCCAGGCTGCTCGGAGCAGAGCGGACGAACAGACAGGGAGAGTAAATCCTGCCTTCTCACGCCGGTACGCCAGACAGCCCCTGCAACGCCCCACTGATGGATCCGATGGAGCAGAAGACGAACGACCGCGGGAGCATGACGAATGCGGGGCCGGGTGGGAGTGATGGGGGGAGGAACGGAGGAGAGGGATGAACGGAGAGAGGGATGGACACATAGAAGGGTGTGTTAGAGGGAGGGAAGAAAAAGGGTGGGGGAGCCGGGCGTGGGGAAGGGGGGAGAGGAGCCAGCGAGGGGTCAAAGGGAGGGAGAACAAAAAAAAGACGCTTCCAAAAAAAGCTGCAGAAGGTTTTTGATCAAAACCGGCCTCAGCAGTCTCAGCATGGTGTCGGAGGGGAAAAACCAAGAGAAGATTCCAGAGACACATGGGTAATGTCTCTCTCTCTCTCTCTCTCTCTCTCTCTAGGCACACTGAACACTGATGCATCCCAGGAATGATCATCACAATAAGCTCAGCAGTAGCCAAGTGGTATTACTGCCCTGCGTCTGCTTTACAACGCTCTTGTCAGTTCAGTGATTGTGGGACTGTTACTGACTGGGAAACTGCACTCCCTGGGCCAAACGCTGATTGCGTGTCTTTGTGAGTGTGCGTGCGTGTCTCTGTGTGCGTGCGTGTCTCTGTGTGCGTGCGTGTCTCTGTGTGCGTGTGTGTGAGGGAACGGATCTGTTTCAGTGTGTGTGTGAGTGTGCGTGCGTGTCTCTGTGTGCGTGTGTGTGTGTGTGAGGGAACGGATCTGTTTCAGTGTGTGTGTGTGTGTGTGTGTGTGTGTTTCAGCGAATGTGTGAATATGTTTGTGTGTGAGAGCTTGTGCGCGACAGCAGATTGTGCTGACACAAGCCTGAATGTCCATCAGTTGACAGAAAGGGGTGTGAAGATCCTTCGCAGCAGAATAGAAGTTGGGGCGAGCTTTTCACAAATCCCCCCTCTCCCGTCTCTGTCAACTGTCAAGATGTGCCAGTGTGTGTTTGGAGCTGGCCCATTATTTTCAGCTCTTGGTCTGGAGTCCTCTGTGCTTTAGGGTGAGGTATTGCCAGCAGGGTATGAGTAATGTCACATCCAATTCTCACCAGCAAATCACAAACATATCATGCACAACCTGCAAAGTGACCTCACGGTTATGGTACTCTGTCGTTTGCCTGAGGTAAAGTCTGGTTGGAGAGTTTCTTAAAACCCATAAATATTCGACTTGGTCAATCGAACAATAGACCTCCTCAAAGTAGAAACATGCGTCGTTCTCCGGGTGTGCGTATCCACACGCAATCGGTGGCTCACCTTTGAGTGAGCGTTACATTTATTGTCAATTCCTCGCCTCATCTTCTGCAGAAACATTATTCAAAACATATAGCTCTCACGACCCACACAAAAAGCAATTTTCTTGGATGAAAATATGTTTTTTTTCTTCCCATTCCTTTCAGTTCATATCAAAAGGTAATTTTTCATGCACCGAAAAAAAAACATTTGCAGGGACTGCAGGCAGGGTCTGAAATGCTCCC
>NC_085032.1:7150408-7220323 GCF_963692335.1 Osmerus eperlanus | reverse complement strand
CAAGACTTGGCAGTAAGTCATCTCGGTGCTCTGGCCTTCCTCCCAGCTGAGCAGCATGGCCACTGTCCCTGGCAGCGCCGAGACTCCCACAGAGGGGACGGGAGGGAAGAAAGGGACGTTCAGACACCCTGTCACACCCGTCCCTCGGGGGGGGGGGGGGGGGGGACCAGCTAGACTCGCTGGCCTGGGTCCTTCATCATGGCTCTCCATTTAAACGGATGATTCTGGAGAAATGTACCTTGAACGGGCAGATATAAAGTTGCCGATGCAGCAAGCTAAACAATAGTTTGGATAAGAGATCCTAACACACACACACAATCACAAACCCCCCTCCACACACACACACTACCATTTAAATTCCAAAGGCAGGATTCATGGCCAGTACATTAGCTTTACATTAGAAAACTGCCATTAGGGGAGAGATGGTCCTCACAACCAATTTGCCATTGAAAATAGTGGTGCCACGGCGCGTTAGCCCAAGGAGGATCAATGAGCCACACCAAACTCTATTAGCCTTGATGCTAATGTTTCACTCCACCCAAGGCCCTGACACAGGGCGAGGGGCCTGGCCACTCAGCAGAGCAGATTAGCATGGGAGCCTGTACAGCCTGGGTCCATTCAGCAAACTCTCTGATCCAGCCCCCAGGTGGATGCTGCTCGGTGGCCTGCACAACCAGAACTTGCGAGTCGCACACAAGCACGTGTCGTCTTTGGGAGATCTCATTCGAGGTGTTGAAAGAAGATCGTCAAATTTCTAATCTACATCTGTAGATTCACAAGACTGTTTTTCACGAGTTCAGGGAGAGGCCGTGGGTCATGAAGCTGTTTCGAAATACCTTTAAAAAAAAAATCCATACAACACCTTGTCCTTGATTGGTTAACACGGCATGCTGTCTGGCATCCCTGCAAAAACTCTAACTAGTGTGATAAGCTTGTTTTTAGAAGATGTGTAATCTAGTTGGTCATTTCTAGAATCAATGGCTTATCTAGTGACTTAATGGCAGTAGACGGCACATTACTGCACTGGCAGCCAAATGTACTTGTTTTAAACAAATCGGATCCTCCTAGCAACCGTACGACAGCGAAGGCTGCCGTTTGGAGCAAAGTGGAAACGTTCCCGGCGAGCAGATGGCGGTGAACTTTAAGCTTGGCGGGGGGGCAGCGGGGGGGCGTACGTCCAGCTGACAGCGAGGCCCGGCCAGCCTGATGTTTGATTAAGAGGCACGGTGACCTTTCCTGGACTCCAGGGGGCGCTGGGATATGCCTCCACCTGTGTACGATGACAGCACGGCGGCCAAAGCCCCTCTACACTCCCCCACCCAATCTCTCTCCTCATTATGGCCCCAATCTATCAATCTACTCCGTGGCTACTCTCCCCGGTTCGCACGGTAAATGTCAGAGTTACGGAGAAGAAGGTGCATCAGAGGGTGTTACGTGAAGCTACTGTAGGAGGTGGGAGTATGGCATGCTTTTCATGTGCGTGTCTCTTCGGCGCGCAAACCACAGAGAGAGAGACTGCTGCTGAGAAATCAGCCAACTCACCGTGTGCTCCCTGTCAGTAGCCAACCTTACACACACAACCGCCACCAAACCAAGTCCATCACTTTCATAGGCTCCTATCATGAGCTTCAGAAGGCTCTAGCAAGCACAGCATTGATTGAAAATGGTAAATAATGGTCACCAGGGACGAGGAGCTAGTCATTCTTTTCGGATGGTGACGAATGGGGGACCTTCAGCTGTGATCGATGGAACCTTGTGGCGTTGGTTAAGGCGTCACCCTTCTTGAAGGATTGGTCTTGCCAGACTCAAGGTAATTCCAATGAACACACGCACACGCAGTTAGACAAACTGTACCGTGTATCAAACAAAAGCAAAACCTATTCCAACTCGACATAGCACAGCCTCCTGCTTCCTGTGGGGGCGGGGCCTCATTACCTGGAGCGTTAACCTGAGGCCTTGAGGCTGCCAGTGAGCACCTGTCCCAACAGAGAGGTCTGGGGGGGGGGGGCTGAGGGATGAGGCTCCACAATCCTCCATTACGTCAGCCTCGCAGGGCTCTGCATCCGCCCTGCTCTGCCAGAGAGACAGACCATGTCCTTATTATCCATCTCTGATGCCTTGCCTGTAGATCCGTCTCTGTCGACTGCATCACTTCACATGTAGCCTCCGGTACAGGCTGCATGCTAACAACGCAAGTCAATGCCAACGCTACGTTGACCAACTTTATTCCAATTTGCAGACTTTCACTTTTTTATTTTAGTAGGTACTGCAAACAACATCCCTATGCTAATTATGTCACTATGCTAACCAAAACACCATTCTAATAACATCACCATGCCAATAACATCATGCTACCAACACCACTATGCTAACAACATCACTATGCCAACCACATCACCATGCTAACAAAGTCACTATGCTAATGCTACATCGTGAGAGACAGGCCATGCGCCGCAGGTGGGCAATTGCTACTTCCTGTTGCTGATTTTTTTTATACGGGCCGATGGCAACACACATTACTGTCATGGCAGGGATGAAGGCAGAGGACACAGCATGGAGCGAGCACAAAATCAGACCCAATCACCCATGTGATGGCTTACCAGCTGGGTAGATTCTGATCTTGAATCTCAACACCCTTAACAAGCCCAGAGTGCTACGTGCAACACCTCCAGAGGAACAGCATCATGAGAGAGTTCCAGAGCAAGCCTTTAGAACATCGAGTCCGCACAGCAGATGGCCAAGAGCCTGACCTATTCAGGAAACCTGGCCTATTAGCATATCAATCCCAGCATGCAGTAGCCCTGTGACAGGCCTCCATAGAGAGGGTTGGAGTGGGCGTGTCCACCTGACTTGGCGTGAGCACCAGACTGACCAGTGAAGACAACAAACTTGGGACACGTCCCCCGAAACTGGCCATCACCTCTTGGTAGGTGCATGCGATTGGCTGTGACCAGAAAAAATAATTTGAACAGGATCGAGTAGATGGAAGCCAGTATTCGGAACATGATGCTTTGAATGTTGATGAATATCAAGTGATATGCATTGAAAACCTCTGACGCCCTTAAAGTCACGACCCACTGAACAAAAGGACAAGGAAGAACAGCAGAAGCACCCCAAACACAGTGACACTTGATAACACACACGCAAACACACACCCCCAGAGTGCACTACTGCCCTGTAAAAAAGGGAGAGTAATTCACAGCTCATGAAACTGACCTTGATGTCCATATTATCCCATAGAAACAGCAGCATCGGTTACAAAAATGGTTCTGTGAACACGTGGAGTGAAATACCCAGTGGAGGGTATCTGGGGTCTGAGGTTTAGGGTTGGGCGTCTGCCCTGCAGTTTAAGCCTCAGTATCTCTCACACACACACACACACACACACACACGATGACAGACAGACAATACCTGCGGTTCACCCAGGGGAGCAAATCCCATCATTTGATATTTCAACACCCAGCCACATACTGTGACACCATGCCCAGGCCGGACTATACAGGGTGGACATTGCATAACGCTTTCAGATGTGTTCAACAAACTAAACTGCCCTTCCAAAAATAAAAATAAATCGTTCCAGAGAAAATGCCACAATGATATTGATTTTGAGATGGAACTACACACAAAACACATTTACACATTAAAAATCAATAATGGTGATTTACAACACATTATTCCGATTCTGGGAACTGTATGATACTCTTCTAATGTTGTGAGGAATATACCGGACCCATTCATGCGGGTGCTGATTCATTTTCTTTCCGGTAACCTGTAATGAATCTGCAAATGAATTGCCGACAGGTAGCAGCCCAAACACAGACGAGGTGGAAACGAGGGATAAGATTAGGAGCTGCACACTAAAAAGTAATCTTCTATAAACAGCGTGTCAGCCATCTTTCCGGCTGAGAGAAAGAGTGACATTGTTGACGTGTCGCAGATGACATTGGACAGTGGTAGACCCTGGGGGAGACTTTGTTAAGAAGTCAACCTGAATATGGCCCGATGCCCTGCTGTAGAGAAGCTGGAGGCTCAAACCAAGCATGTTGGTTATAGAGAGTTGTCATTCCGGAATTCCTGATGGGAGTTTCCACTTCCTGTGCCAGAGCCAAAATGGTGCTTATGAATCACTGGTTCTTTGAAGGCAAGAGGGGGAATGGAAACTAGGTCTGTGTTCTCTTCATCTGTGAACCCCTCACATTCCACATAACCTCTTTCATCTCCCCCCACACATGCACACACACACAGTTGAAAAAAACATTCAATAGGGCCACAAGATTAAAATCTGAACAGATTCTTAATTTATTTTGTATTGTACTTTCCACAATTCAATAACCAAGGACACACATGCAATGTCTACATTCAATGAGACAAGAACGTGGTTAATTCAAAGACAAGACAAAAAAAAACACATGAATACCAACCACTCAAATACCAACCACCCATCAACACATGTATTTAATTACATTGAAATAGTTGGCTTTGAGCAAGGTCATGAGATGGCAAACACATCTTGTGAATGTCAGCTCAGGTTTATTGGTAAAATGTCATTGTAAGCTGTACAAAGTAACTGTGAGATATCCACCTTGTCTACAGTCTAAGGTTTATTCATTTTAAAATGGATTTTTGAACTGCAATCATTATGAGTAGCTTTTGATGCCTTTATGTCTTCCCATAACAAAGAAGCCAAATGGCAACCAGAGTGCAGAGAAATGACTGTGTCTCAAATCTGAATGATCATTAAGGACGACAACTTGCTGATATCAACAAAGACAAAACACTGGTTTGTGTAAGCTCTCGGAGGCACTGCTTGGCCAGTATTCTGTGAAGTACCTTGCAGAAGAGATGGCTTTTAGATGAGACAAAAGACACCCCTCTTTCATTTTGAAAGTCATTCATTAGCAATTGCCTACACTTACAAGGTTTAAAATGATGAAACACTTCTGACTTCATTCTCAAGCTTATCTGTCTGTATGAACATCTCCCTCAGTAAATGTCTTTGTTGGTTTATACCATTTCCTCCTTTGTCCGTCTTTCTAACTATGGTCTGCACTGAATCAATGTTGACAGGTAAACACATCTGTTCTTAACCTGCATAATGTTATTCCTTGATAAACTGTAATCAAACTCCTTGACACCATTCAGTAGTTTTGTATCAAGACATCTTCCATCTCTGGTCTTTTCATCCGAGTTGCGTTCTCGGTCGTTATGGAGTCATAACATGTCTCCTGTCCACACCAGCACCTTCTCACACACACACCTCATTTCTCATCTCTCCTGTGGTATCACAAGTTTCCATCTCTCAATACCTCTTCCTGTTCTACCCTGGCCCGATACATGGCAGGCCACAGCAGGTCCCAATGGGAACAAGGAGCGACTGCAAACAATGACAAGGTTTGGCTTGCTCACTCCGTGCAGTCAGGCTGGCCTAGGAAATACAATTGGACTCAATGGGATGAGTAAGTGGTGGAGGGGAGCTTATGATGGCTGAGTTCTAATGAGCGTGTCTGAAGGAAATCATCGTTAAGGCAGAGCAGAGAGACGATTGTCACTGGGAGGGAGGGAGATTCGCAAGGCGAATACACACTTGTTTTTTTCTGACTTCTGTCAAGTCTATATGCTAATAGCCACAGACCTCCACCCACACACATCAATCCCCGTCCGATGCACTCCCCCCTCCCCTGCCCTCGCTGTGTTTGGCATCCCTAAAACAGACCGCCAAATTAGCCTCTAATTACCTGCCGACGCACTGGCGATGTGAACGCGGCTCCTCCAGGGACCATCCCGAGCCCTCCGTTAGCGGAGGTTAGAAAGGTCTCATGCACAAGGAAAAACGGGCTCCAGTCCTTAAATCGCCCTGCTGCTTAGGACGTGGCCACGCAGGTGTGTTAGCAGATGCGGGCGGACTGGATGAGGGCTGGACGTCAATACAAGGGACATCCAGGATCACCCTGACTGAATGCCGACATTTTCAGCAAAACCAAAAGGTCTCAGTCCAACAGTATCTTCAATCCATGAATCCAATTCTTTTTTTTGCAAACACAGTGCACTGTATAGCTCATTTCCCAACACGTAAACAATTAGAAAACATGTACAATTACTCTCGAACACCATCAACAGATGAAAACAATGCAAGAAGGAATGACGGCAAAAAGAAACTATGAAATATTCATTCGTTGTAAACTCATTATTTTTGCTGGAGCGCCCGGCATGGTTTTGCCTGGCTAAGCGGTGATTGATTGCTCAGGACTTGGGAGTGTGTGCAATAGAGAGAAACAGCAGATATGTGCGGGGTGAGAAAATGCTTCATCGTGCGTTTGAGGTTTATGTGGGACAGCATTTCCCTGTCATGGCAGGCAAATAGGCTGGGGCACACAGCGTTTCCATCTAGCACAGAAATATTCAGTTCTCAGACACCAAGACTGTGCCTCATTGGAGGAATGGACCAAGTGTGAACATTGCAATGATGAAATGGAGAGGCTGTCATCTCAGAGCACACATTGCTCTGCATACAGCATGTCCCAGACAATGAAACACGTGCAAGGAGAAGCCAGCAAAAAAGCCAGTGTCAATAGTCTTTCGCTTTGTCTTGAATGAAATAATTGAACATAATCCAGAAGAATTGATGTGAGATTATCAAAACAGAGAGTCCAAATCCCTTAGAGATACAGATCAACATGTGACTGAACTTCAAAGAGCCTGTTTTAATTACGCAAACGATTATCCTTAATTACATGGGCGCTAATGGGCAAGCCTTGTCTCCAGAGCGACAATACCACACAGACATTCCCTCGGTCGTCACACATCTCTGGAGGGCTGAATAAACAGCCTTTAAAAACAGAAGGGCTTTTTAATCCCCAGAGCACCCCTTGGGACCCCCAAAAAACCGTTCAATAAACTAATCACGGTGAGATACTGTAGCCCGTTCTGGCTTTTAAGAATTGTCTTGGGTGGCTTGTCAAAGTGGCCGGTAAAGAGTCTGGGGTGAACCAAGCACAGCTCTCTGATTTCAACGACAGGCAGATCATGAGGAAGGCCAATGCAATGTTGGACTTTACCGACCAGCCTCTGCACAGGGAGTTTGAGCCTTCAGGGCATATCGATTTCCAACTCATAGGACTATAAAATACAAAAGACTCGTGTGCACGGCAATCCGAATACTGAATTTAAGTTACTGCATTAGGCCCTTTTTGCACTCAGACATTCGCTCATCCTTTGTCCTCACATGAAGTGGTCCTGCACTGTACTGTATTGTGATGTGGTCTGTGTGTCCTGTCTGGTATGCTGTCGTTCATGTTGCATTTATGATGGATTGTGTTTGTGGAATGTGTTTTTTTAATACCTTCCCGCAAGCAAATACCCCCTTGTGGGAAAATGAAAATGTTTACTCGACTACATAAATGCTAACCGCTACCAGCCTGCCATCTGTTGAGAAACCCTCGTTTGAGCACTGCTCTGGCCTGTATCTCTTCAAACCCTGCACAACCCATTGAGAAAAAAAACATCTAGTATGATGGATTCCAGCATTCCTAATGAAACGCCGTGGTTGCACAGTAACAGCGCTGAGGAACGGTGGCCCACTTAAAGGTCACTATAAATCACAGCCCTCGTTTCCGCGGCCTCTGCCTCTCCCGACGACGCGTGGCGGCAACCCCAATCAAATGAAAACAAACACCGGGAACATCTGCTAAGGCAAACACTGAGGGGGTCGCACCCCTAAAACAGCAGAGCCTTAGCTCCGCTGCTAGCCCTTTAGCGTTGAACATGTGGTCTGCAGCTCAGCGATTTCAGTTCCAACTGCTTTGCTTCGTTTTTTCGTTAGTCTGGATTGTTTTACAGAACATGGTCATTGTATGAACGGGGGACTCTGGCATTTGGTACCGTCGAATTCAAGTGTTCGGCTTCTTGCCTCTTCATTCAGAGCACTGCTCGAAAAAAGAAAAAAAGCTAGGAGAGGAAAAAAAAGAGCAAAATGTGGGGTGCGGGCCTTTCTGAGATGTGCGCGTGGATCATCTGAGATGTGTGGAGAATGCATTAGCTGTTCTCCGGACCACCTAATCATGCAGAGTGGTCCTCCAACAGGATGCATCAGCAGGCAAAGGCGACTGAAGGAGTTGGAATAAGCCAAACAGCTGTCTGAGGAACACAAGTATGCACCTGCATTCAAGTGGCATTTCTGGGAAATTTTCTTGTGAGCAACAAATGAGACTTGACTGTTTGCATAAAATTGGTGTTACCACTGAATACTTTAAAGTGCCCCAGTAGTTAAGAGGTAATCAACTTGTGTACAATGTAAACAGGGTTTCCCGCAGCACTTTGCAGTTAAGGCGACCGCCTAAGCAACACACGCCTGCCGCCTTAACTATGAAGATTTTTATTATTTTTTTTATGAGCGATATCCGCCGTGTTACTCTGTCCTGTTTTTCTCCCTTTCATTCCAAACCGTGACCAACGCCAGTCTCCCTTCTCTGCAGTTTGAGGAGAAACTTTGCTCGGCAAACCCCACCCTACCAGCTTAACTAACACATTTTCCGCAGGAAACCCTGGTACATGAGCTAAACGCAACATTATCAACATCAGAAGTTAATGATTTAACACCATCAGCGTGGTTAGTATTTACATTTTAAATGTATGAGACAGGTACAGTATTGGACTGTTTGCTGTTTCAAACTGTGATGGAAATCCACAACCAAATCTACAGGTGAGCACTAATATTGGGAGTAGACTTGTGTGAAATAATGTTGTTATACCTGACAGCACTGAAGAGGCTCTGCACCAAAACAATCACACAGCCTTTGAAGTTATGATAATGCGACGAGACAGGCTATCAGTCTGAGTGCTCTCTTTGTTTGTAGCAATGGGAGGGGGAGAAAAAAAATGAGTCGCAAGGTTAGCTGGTTTGTATTTCTCCTATTTGGGGCAAGATAACGCCCTGGCTACAAAAACGCATTTCATTTTCAGTCAAAGGCAGCAAATCATTAGATGTTCAACAACACTGTCCACTATGTCCTTGAAAGCACTATTTGGGGTGGCAGTGAGCAAACAGCAGCAAGCAGAATGAAAGTGCTGGAGGACGACCAACTACGCCAACTGAAAATGGATTCTCGTCCAGAGGCCGTAGAGAGGCAGATGCTGTCTGGTAAACGGTTGCTCGGAGCCCATTGTTACTGTTCATAATGAACCGGCAGAAAGGCAGCCAATGTGCAATCCATGTAGGCTTCATCCACATACTCTCCTCTTCCTGTTGTCCTTGATGTTGCTGGGATTGGACTTGATTAGCAGAAACTGCCTCGTCAGATTTTACAACAAACCCTTTGACCTTGGTTAGTTGAGGCGAAACCAATTTCACTTGAGGTTGTTCTGGTGAATGTTGTCGTGGTTACATCAGACATGTGGCGTACGTGAGATCTTGGTGTACAAGCTTCTCCTTGTTGTGGGAGACAGAAACACAGACGTTTTCTCCTCAGCTTGTCCCACACTCCACAGAAAAGACTATAGAGGGGGAGGCACTTTAGAGCATGAGTCCTTTAAGACTGTTAATGGTTACATGGGTCTCTAGGGGTGGACAAACCATTATAGAGAGAACAAAATACATCAATCATGGGAATACATCAATAAATTGCTCAATAAAGCGGTTGGAAGATTGATATTTCTTAAAAGGCGAAGGGTTACTTGTAAAACGCTAGCCACACTTCTCATTAGGGGCTTGGGAGTCTCGTCTGAGATGGGGAAGACAGAAAAAGCTTGTTGTTCTCCACAGAAAGTCTTTGAGCTATCTTTTCAGCCGTGCTTTAGTGAGTAACTGAAAGTGACAGGTTGTCAGGTAGATGTTACTGAGAAGAGGAGAATTGGCCTACAGCTCAATCTGCCAACTCACCTTTTCTCTGGAAAAAGATCTGAGAATTGAAGTAGTGCCCTATGCTTGGCTGAACTGAATTCTATTTTGTATTGTTGGAAAAGGGCTTTGGTTTAGGAGACAATAATAACCAGTTGAACGTAACCTAATTCAACACCTGCTTACTTGATGACCTTACCCCGGGGGCTACGCAGAGCATAAGAACACAGAGGCAATTTGAAAAGGGATCATTTAAAATATCTAAAAATGAATGCCTGAAAGGACTACATTGGTTTTGTAGTCTATTTTGTGTTTAGATAGCTCACAAGGTGCCAAGCTTGGAAACCAGCAGCTAGAGAAACTAACACACAAATACTATATCCAGAGTAACTAACAAATACATACTTAATGTTTTTTGGTAGATCAAGAAAGGGTTGTTACGAATCAGTAAGCCCAACTGGATGGTTGACTCACACACATACTGTGATCTGGATGACTTTGTTCCCCAGGTGGACTTAAATCCTGACTGAGATACAGTCTGCTGCTTTAGGTGTTGTGAAACATTTATGAGGTTATAGAGCAAAAGGTTGGATCTGCCCTCCATGCTTAATAAGCACTTGGCCTACAGGCGACTAAAACTAAAACTTCCTAACTTTCACAGTGAGGATACTGATTAAACTGCAATGTTATGAGGGTAATACAAATGGATGACATTGTCTTCATCGTGAAATACACACACACACACACACACACACAGCATGGCCATGATTAATATATTTCTTGTATGAAGTATCTTGTTGTTATTCCGCCACAACAAGCCAACAAGCCACATGAATGGAGACACAACAAAGGGCTATAAATGCGTTTTATTTAGCCACTACTCCCAAAGCACTAGCTTGCTAAACAGTTCAAACCTGCGCGTCCACAAAGCGCAGGAAACCACTAGCCTCCTGAAGGCTACTTTGAACCGACTCCGTGTTTGTAGGCAATACGAACACCCCAAAATCGGTTTATATTTATTCAATGTCAGCTAAACATGAATCGCTTACCATCACGTTCCCCTGCATTTTCGCCGTCTCGATAAGATTCTTTTCCTTCATTTTCTTTGGGATGTGCGGATCTCCTATTCACAATCTCTTCGTTTTACTTTTGGACCGCTTCTGACTGTCTCTGCCAGTTTTGCGAGACCACCAGGTTTGAAAGCTACTTCACAGACGGGTGGGCTTGCTACGCATCGATCAGACACATAAATGCAGTGCGTTTTTTTCAATATCCTGTTGATTGATAAATGTTGCTGAGTGTCTCTTCCCCCTACGCAGTACAGGCAGAGCAATGAAAAATGGAGGGAACTTCCTTACATCGATTAAAACGTTAATTTGCAAAAGGTAAAAAACAACAACAGGGTAGCTTCCCACCCTCTGAGATGATGCGCGTCTATGTGAATGAAACAGGATATTCCACTTCCAGATCCAGCCGCTGAGAATTGACAGTCGGCGCGTGTTGCCAGAGCTTCCACAAAAATAAGGATAATCACTCTAATTTACTATGGACAGCATGTCAAGTAGTCTACTGTTGAAGCTTCAGACAGAACCGTTAAAACGCGGACATCTCACTTTAATACATTTGATCAGCTGAGTTGTACGGAAATTGTTCGCACTGGAAGCACACTAGCCAATAAAGAAGTTTCCATGCATCTCTAAACGTTATTTTCCCTTTAGAGGCACGCTGCTGTACAGACGGGGTAGATTTGTGCAGGATAGTTTTTTTCACTGCCTGTCAGTTAACAAAATTAGTGCAGGCGTATGATGTATAGTTTAATCAAAGATTTTCTAGGCCACTGGATACTGTGAGACAGATGTACGGATGTGTACTGTAGCCTACTGAACATGCATCACACCGGAGGGTGCTGTCTGAACCCAGTAATGAGGACGGTCTCCCCAGGACAAGCCCGCTGTGCTTTAAAGAAGGATTCAGTATGCAGATGGAAGGCCACTGCCAACATACAGTAGACATCTTCAATAACTGAAATGATCACAAATTGAAGAACTGAGATGCTCATGTTATGAGAGTTCTGTCGAGAGCACGCCAATATGCAAATGAGTCAACAGGAACCTAAATTGAGCATTACTTTTGGTGTTTATGAAACACTGTACTGATTTGCCTTCTGTTGGGAAAACAAGGCAGGTTCCTGATGTTTTGGGAAGCAAGCTTCTCATTTGGACACAATTTTAACCCTCGTGCTGCCTTCGGGTCACATGACCCAAAGGTTCATAATGAACCATCGGGCTACCCAATTTTACCCAATACAAAAACAAATTAAAATAATTTTCTTTTAACCTTTGCAATGTGGGGGGTCTGAGACAGCCTAGCTGTTAAAAGAAAATGCTTCACTTTGTCTTTGTATGCAGTAAATCTGTCGCAATACGACGGTGGGTCACAATGACTGATGGGTCAGAATGACCCGAAGATAACACAAGGGTTAACTCGTATCAATGTACCAAAACCTGGATGGCCCTGGAGTTAACCACACCTGAAAGCAACACATATTTCCTCATTAGACGTACTTGGCAGAGTCTGAATTACAAGCCTATATGTGCGATTGCCAAGGACATCTGTGCGTACAGCCATGAGTGCACAGACAACAGCTGCCTGCAGTGGAGGGTCTGGGAGACAGAATATGGCTAGCCATGGATGGGTACCCACCACTGCACACAGCTAGCTAGCCAGCCAGCCTGACAGAACTAGTATGACCATCTGCTGAATCATGCTAAATCATAGTTGAGATGATGCCCTTGTTGAGATTAATTGAGGTCTATGAAGGAGATGGTGCTATCGGTCCATTGGTCTTGTTAAAACAACATCAGACTGTTCCTAGGCACTTGAAACTGTGATATGAACACTGTAGACACTTCTAGTCCCTGATTTTCTGCTGCACTTACTGTGTGGATAAAAATGTCTGCGAAAGGAGCAAACAAATGCTGTATGTAGCACCATCTCTGTGGGAGATGGAGGCCAGGATGAGGGCTCTGGTTGTTCTGGTCGTGTGTGTGGGTGTTGTCCAGACAATGTACGAAGCCCAGGTCAGAACAACTGCAAGAGTGTGTGAGTGTTAAAAAGTCCACCGAAATCCTGACTCGGATTCCCCCCAGAATTAGCCAAAAGGACAGTGCTTTCAGCAATCATCCAGTACAATAAACTCAACAGGGACTCACTGAGGGGGAAATCAATTGGTTAATTATCAACTCCATTCCTCAATAACATACAGCACCTTTGCCTTCATCTCCAGGCATTGTTGGTCCACAGACACCCGGAGACGTACTGAACTCATTTCAGAACTTGGAAGTTTTATTTGAGGTGATCACAAATGGCACCCCCACCAGAATTTAATAAAAAGACTGTCTGCTCTTTTGAAAAGCAGACCCAGTTAAAACCATAGCCTTGGAAAGTTACAACTTCAATCAGTCACATGATATCTTCTTTGAAGCACAGGTACCAACATGAACTCTGTTTCTCTTAATAAAAGGCTCCTTCCTGCCCTTAGAGGAAGAGCAGGAAGGGGGGAGAGAAGATATAGGAGCGTGTGGTTCTGACAAGACAGTCTGACTGACCTTGTCTGCCCTCCTCTGTCAGGAAGAGAGATAATTATTATCCCTAATGAATTCAGCTGCAGATAAATGGAACAGAGAGGTGTAAAGCGTGCATTTATCTAGCGGACTCCATGCTGGCGGCCAGGCGGTCTATTAGCAAGGCATTTCCACCGCACATCCACTTATCTAACATTTGTTGTCACAATCAATAGATACGACCATTACACACGGTTGTTGGCAATCAATTGATTGTTAGTATCTCTAAAAGTCCTATATAGTTAACGGTGTACTTCATATTGCATAAACCTGAGACAGTAGTATTATTTCTGCTACATTTGGTTGAAGGCATGTGCAGATCTTACTGCATTTTCTCTTATAGACAAAGTGTGTTATCACAGCAGCTGGAGTGAAGGCAAAGTTGTTGTAATGACTTTTCTCCTTAAGGACGCGTTTGGTCTCGTCCTGAAGGATGTGCTGAGCGCATCTGAATATTAATGGGACAGTTGCCGTGAACAGCAGGCGTCTGTCAGAAGCCTAGATCAGATTCATCACTTTAACCTGCTCCGCTCCATTCAGGGGGAAGTGATGAGATCCTGGTGCTCAGCATCGGGCTACGCCTCCCTCCCCCCTCTCTCACGCCTCACTTCGAGAGTTGAAAAGGACGTTGATATGGGCATGTGTTGTGTGTGGGGGGGGGGGGGGGGGGGGGGGGGGGGGGGGGGAGAGTCTGTGGCACTTCATGTGCACGCTTACACTTATTACAAAATATTATGTAAATAATTAAACGTCAACTACTGGGGTGTGTGTATGCGCTGTGGGAGTCAGAGTATGTACAGTAGACATATTCAACATTGACCAAGACAGTCCAAAGTCCAATTATCAGTTACTATTATTCAAGTAAATTATTTCTTTTTTATTATGATTGAAGCAAGCGCTGGTAAATGCATTTCTTCCAAAAGTATTTATTCAGCCGCCAACTCACTGAGTGATAAAATTATATAGTCCGAAAAAAGAAAATGAAAGTATGCTGTGCAGATATGGGCTGCATTCAGATATCTTGTTGGAAATGTCACTCTGTCATCACCTGACAAGGCCTGTGGAGGGAAGATGTCTCATGTGAACGCCCATTTAGGAAGATTAAGTACAAGAATATGCTTTAGTGTCAGATACCGGGAGAGAGGTACAACTCATATCACTACCCCCCAAGGTGGTTTCTGGGGCAACCGAGCAGTCATCAATCAGCCGGGTGTAATAACCACGGCAATCGTTTTCAGCATGCAGATTAGTGGCACTTTTACATGTGCACACTCAAAACACTTTAGGAAATATGTAAATAAATATGAAATAAAGTCTACTACTGGGTTATGTGTGTGTGTGTGCGCGTGCTTGTGACTGTAGCCAACTCACGAGACACCAAACACACAAAATACATCTCAAAATATACATACCAGTTACAAAGACAGCATCTAACCTGAGGCCTTCGGTAGTGAATTTTTATTTTTTTATTATTTATTTGAGAAGAACTGAATATCAAAGGCCAGAGCCTGACATCAAAGCAGTCAACTTCCCGAGCAGGGAACATTTGGATGAAATTCAAAGATGACGTTGTTTTCCATCAAGCACCATTATGCGTGTCCTGAGAGTTGCAATCTCAGATCTCACTGAATTCTCCAAACGGTTTAATCCTAGGTACGTTGCAAAAAACATGATGAAACCGGATTCTCATTAGACAAGGCAGATAACCAGAACCGGTTCCTCCTGAGTGCCCCCAGCAGATAGGCCATCACCCAACAGCTGTTCAGCATCCTCCAGTGTGGCCAGTTGTGCATGTGGATGAAACGGTACACTACAACTGATCCCAAATCAGAAAAGAAACATTAGTGTTTTCCACACTGCACCTGCATCCTTGTCCTACTTTTTACTTTCCGGTGCACTGCTAGTTTGGTTATGTCTCCCATGGCAAAGACAATGATGTAAAAGCAACATGAACAGGCATATAAACTGATGGAAAAAGAGGATGGCATGGCAGCATTGTCATACAAGATTAAATTAAACATGGCTGGAGGTTGGGAAACGACACAACCTTGACACATCCTGTCATCTGAACTTGCAACCTCAACCTCTCCCTCCTCTTCCCTCCTCCTCCCTCCTCCCTCCTCCCTCCTCCCTCCTCCCTCCTCCTCACGCAAAACAAGGGAACAAGAGGATGACATAAGCTTGGTCATAAGATAAAGGATCCCAAGCCTAGCACACAATTTCAACAAACCCCATACCCCGGACTGAAGTGGCCATGCGAAACAGCGGTAGAGCTCAGGCATAATACCCATACCATAATACAGCAGCCAGGGACAAGCAGGCATGCTGGGCTCACAAGGTGGGTTCTACGCCAGCGAGCCGCGACAAGTCAATAAAAGTCTGCAGCAGCTCTGAGGAGACGGGGGGAGAAGCAGAGGCACCTTTATGCATTTTAACTAAAGGCCCAACAGACAGCAAGTTCAGGGAGGTGGGCTCAGGTCAAACGGCACGGCCCACAGCTGCGCTGCTCAAGAGGGCAGCAGCACAGAGGAGGAGTTGAAACGCGACCACCTTCTCCTCCAGCCATTTTGGATGCCGTCTAAGATATGGGCACAGACTGCTTTCTCTACACGAGAATGCTGCATGAGGGGAACACTGCTGTTTATCTGTGCAGCTTTGTAGGATAGCAAAGGCACCGCACGCGACGCTCGTACAACAGTTTCATCCCAACTAAGGCAACACAAACTCGCAGGCAGAATTCAAAGCAGTCGGATCATTTACTATGCGCGGTCCCAGTGGTTTCATCGAGTGTAACGATGAACATTGGGTATGACTCCAGAGGAAGCGGTTTGGCTGGAGAAGCAGGGAATTGTCTAGTTGTTTGTCAGTGCTGTTGTCCAGAGGTTGTTGGTCGTGTCGTCTAGCAAAAAGAGGAGGCAGGCAGGAGAAAAGGCCTTGGATATTTATTCTGCCTTTGTCTTAGAAACGGGGAAAACAAAAAAATAATTCATACGATTGAACCCCTCCCTGATTGGGTCTGGCTGCACGATGGGATGACAAAACACTGGAGCCATGGAGTCCCAGGAAAGCAGTGTGTGCTGAATGTGAGCCCTGCTCCACATCCCACAGTACAGTCCAGTAGGAGCTTTGGCCTCACAGCGTCTGTAAAAAAAACACATTACAGTAGGTGCCACCAGTTGCAGTCCTGTTACAATATCGACTTGTGCTATTGAACTGAACCAAACACTGCCAGGAATCTGATCTAATCTAACACTCCGATGCCTTTTATGGCATCAGCAAAACTGGTTGTGCAGTGTCACCTCGTGACTGACAGAATAAGACTCCAGTAACTTTGAGGGGGACCGAAATCACCAAATATACATATAGTGTATATTGTGTGTTGTAGAGGTCTTGTTGATGTGTATGTGGTGGTGTTGTTGAGGCAAAGGGTGTAATTCCCCATGTTGTACAGCAGAGGGCAAGCTTACGCAGACCTGCAGAACAACCACAGAATTCTCTTTTTTTAACCCATCATCCGTTTCCTATGGATGTCATGGATATGTTAGATTGACGGAAAACCATATTATGAGAATAATTTGTACTATATAAAACTTTTCTAACCTGTCCTCTTCAAGGACGTTGAACACCAGTCTACAGTACAATTGCCCATTGCTTTGTGTTATTCTGACACTACTGTTTGACTTACGCCTCTCTCTCCTCTCTCTCCTCCCTCCGATGGCAGTTGATCACTGCTGTGGGTCCATTAGTCTCAGCGAGCCCTCGTTGACTGGTTTTGAAACCTCGCCAGACGGGCTGTCATGACCCAAGCGTTTTGCCGAGGCAGCCGTTTTCTCTAAGGGCCTGCGAGGTGTCGGTGACTCACGCCATTATGCTCCCCGGGGTGTCAATCACGGCCAGCACACAGGACATCAAGCTGCCGAGGCCAAGCGGTCTGAACAGAGAGTTCAGAAGACACGCTCGGACTCTGATTCAGCCTGTTTGGAAAAGGCGAGGAATAAGTGTGTGTGTGTGCGCGTTTATGCATCTCTGTGCGTGTGTGTGTGTGTGTGTGTGTGTGTGTGTAAGGAGAAGGGGCCTAACAATAATGGACACTTTTCTTCCCCCGGTGTACAAGGGGGATTGTACTGCTCGCTGCATGATGACAGCCCAGACTGAAAGAAGCACTGCTAAAGATGGCTTCCTCTTCGCTCACATAAAGAAAACCAAGGATCCCTTATTTAAAACCTGTTTTTAATACACTTTTCTTAAGCGAACTACAGTTTGGTGGGCAGTTTTGCCTATTGAGGATATGTATACAATGTCTAGATTGGATTTGCCCCATTTTGAAATGTCCATCTACAAGCCATAACAGTATGATTTGGTAGATGAAGTTACGATAGACAGAACGGTGGCTGCAAAGCTATGTTGGTTGACTTATTATTTCTAACCAGGTCTGGGTTTAGAGTTATTCACATATTGAATAACTATTTAAATTCGACATAAAAACTGTGGTTTCTATAATTGTAGAGGTGCGTCACCAAAACATCCTGTTGTGAAGTCTGAGTGGAAAAGGAGAGGAAGAAGATCACCTGACCCACTGAGCATGAAAGCACTTCCCATGCTACAATCAGGAGTGTGAAGATGATTTAGATAGGCACTGACTTCCCCTTTCTCCGGTTGCACTCTCGAAAATAAATCGATGGTCGTTTCCACAGACATTGGTGTGGGGACTTGGGGAGTGATACTAACTATGCGCTGCAACTGGTGTGATGGAGAAGGGATCGATGCATGGCACGTGTCTGTGGGTGCGTTTCGTCTTGTTGTTGGCCAACAAAGCCTCTGTAATTAAGAAGCCCTCCCTGCCATGAATCCTCCTTGGTTTCTCTTCCACACACACTGAGCTGTGGATTATTTACCACAAGTCCTCCTAATCAAACTGATTTTCAAGACGAGTTGTCTGTATATTCTAATGTGAATCAATAACCACATATAGAACATTGGCTTTTTTTTAATGTAATGATGATATTGAGCTAGAAGGACAATAGGCCGTGGGGGCTGTTCCGATTGTGTGATTGATGAAAGTCCAATATCTCCTTTCAGCTGATGGAGACTTTGTTATGTGATTAATCTGTCTTTGGACAACAGCAGCCCATGCATATTCATTACTGGGGGCTATTCATCTTTTTTGTTTATGTGTGCCTCAGCCGAGACATATAATTTCACTATAATGATCTCATTATGACATTGTAATTAGTTTGGGGGTAAAAGCATAAAAAGAGCATTGAGATCTTTGAAGATGAGGAGATTAGCCGGGTTCCAGAACGACTCTAAAATTGAGCTGGTTAATTACACACCAAGTTCACAACAAGCCTAGAGATGAGAATCGTGCTTGAAACCCACAAATGGAAAAGTGAGAAACGACATTTCTTATGTGGAAGTAAAAATATAAATTTGTCAAATCAACTATAGCCTGAGCTGTACAAAACAACACAGAACACCCAAGTACTCCACAATCCACCAGATTCACCTTCGCTTCACAGAACGCCAGTCTCCACGGTTCTACAATGGCGACATCTAGTGGGGGCTCCTGCACATTACAATTGTTGGCAATATCAAAACAAACTATCTGCTGTAGACGAGCGTTCGATGAAGCAACGTGATAGGCGGACAGTCAGGAAGGAGAGGATTAGAGGAAGGAACAGGACAGGTGTCCTGCTGATGAGCACGAAAGTTCAACTCAGCAGGTGTTCAGTCACAGCAAGGGTTTCAAATATTCCTGAATCTAAGATGCCTTCTTTGAGTCTGTCTAATATGATGACAATGCAGCAGACAGGCCACCATAGGAATGAGTGTCTAATTCATTTGAAATCATTCCTATAGAATCAATACATTTAGTTAAAACGTAGGTTAGAGTAGATAAAGGTGTGGAAACACAAATACTGACGACACATGGACGCAACAAACTATTATTCATTGGTACACTTAAACCAAAACACCAAACAATATCTGTGTTGTAGGCTTGTCAGAAGATGATGCCAGTAATACAAGACATGCTTTGGGGGAGCTCTGTCTGCAACACACAGCGGTCCTAATCATCTCTTCATTAATGTGTGATGAGATCCTTCTGTGGCTGTCAACAGCCTGGAAATAGAACAGCCACAACGAGAACTTTATCAAACCCTCCAGAGCCCAGAGCCTTCAGACAAGACAAAACTAGCCAAACTATCTGCAAGATGATAGGCCCCACTGTGCGTTAAGACAGACATGGTTGTCCACCGAAGGAAGGGGCCGACTGCGCTCTTTACGTTCATGTGAATCGGTCGTGCCGACTCGGCCAGATGTGCTGGGAGTTGGAGAGTCCTGACCCTCCCGAACGCATATTCTCTCCAATGGTCTCGTTAGGAACAAACTCCATAAGGTCTTCTCATCTTCTCCTCCCCCCACTCTCAACTCTTCTCTCCCCCTCCTTCCCCGAGTGACTCAGAGTCAACAGTCACCCCCAACTCTCCCTCCCCAGCTCCACAAAATGTGGGTCACACTGCACAGTACAAGAGCAAACTTAAGACGGAAATTGTTGTTTAAATAAAGACTTGCAGAGCCACACTGTTGTAGGCTATTCATAGGAACATAAAACAATGTATACAAACTCGCCATGAAAGCAATAACGTGGTCTGTGACAAGGGGTATGGTTGGCTGCAAGGGTGTTAGGGCTACAGCCGCAGATGTATCACCAAGTTAATTAGGCTACTCTAACACGACGGATGCTGTAAGAAAAACTGTCAAGAAGACTTCCTTGCGTAAATAAGCGAAATTGTGTGTGAAGACAGCTGCATCCAGCACAATTGAAAATCGTACAGCCATCAAAGAAAACATGTGGGAGTGAATGCCATCGTCCATACTTTTATATTATATCCTATCCAAACGGTTTAAAAGTAACGTACTGTACTTCTTCGTACTGTTAGCTCCGGTGTGGGTTTAACAACAGCCGCGGCAATGGCTTTTCCATTCAATACTTCCAATGCAACGCAAAGAACTGAAGGGTAGCCGCGACTCAAACATTATGTGCGTCAAAACATCATGTTTATGTGTCAAAACAATGTTTTGATACATACATAATATTCCATTCTGAACATATATTTCGTCTTCTGGACGTATATTTTATGGATAAAAAAGCTATAGGAAAGCTACCTGTCACATATTTCCACGGAGAATATGCTACCCATCCAGGCAAATTCTAAAATAAATCGGTGAGTGTGTGTTAGAAAGTGAACTTTCAAATGTTACGACTTACCTTTCCCCCTTTAGAACATCTTCGATAAGTATTTGTTGCTCCTGCTGTCTGGTTCATTTTTACGTCGCGTGTCCTAGTAATTGAAATAATAAATCATTAGTAACAAAGTGGCTACTAGCCTATAGTATAAAAACCAATATGACCGTTTGCAATACCTGATACTTCAGGAGTTTTCCGAGAAGCTGGCCGAGTGGAAAGTTTGGCGTATAATTAGTAGGCTATTGTCTATTTAAAGAGCGGAAGTTCTCCCCAAAGTATTCCACGGTGTTTACAGAAGTGCAACCGATATCCAACTGCAAACACACTTGAATGCGGAATCCCTAAGCAACCGGTCCTCAACTGCCCAAGCTAATTCGAAAAGTCCCAACTCCCATATTAAGATAAACCAAATTCAAAGAGAAAGTGACAAATAGTTTAAACCGTTTGCTTTGTATATCCAGTCAGACTGCAATCCCTTCACGCGAGGAAATTGGTTTGGACTTAAACTGTCCATATGACCAGGTGCCAATTGATTGCGCAAGCGCAGACAAGGTACTAATGCTGAGATGATTTCTCTAACTGGATTGTAGTGCAGTGCACGGTTTCATAACTATTGAATTCCTCTCTCCATACTGCCCTGAAACGTTCGGTCGAAAGGTGGCATATGCACTCATAAACTGACTTGTAGCTTTAATCCCATCAATTTCTTATGTCAAAAAGCTTGATGGATGGTCATTTTTATCATTTGTAAACGCTATTACTTTTTGGGGTTATTAATGGCATCGCTAAACGTTTACATGCTGTGTCTAAATACTGTAGCTCATTTATGTCCACCTCTTATTTCAGACATCTGTCTTAACCAGGAGATACGTTTGAATGTTCATAATCTTCTTTGTAAATTCCCTTTAACCAAATTATTTGATTGACAGTATTACAACTTCAGCAAATCAGCAGTGATGAATTAATGTTGACAATTGTTATCTTTATGTTGATATGAGACCGTTTGTAAAGGAAGCATGACAAATTATTTTGAAATGAATGGTTAATGAATAGCAGAGGAATATAATTGCAATGATGTGTGACTATTCGAAGGACAGGATGCTGTTGAGGTGGGAGTGGTGTTTCTGTCAAGCAGTTTTAAGAAGATAGAATTGAGCCTGACAGGAATGAGTGCACACATAGTTGCTTAACTAACAACCTTGATCAAATACACCGGCACTGCTTGAAAATGTGGAGTGCTTGTACGCTGTTCATGGAGCTCATTGCCAACCTTGAAACGAAAAATGAATATTTAAATAAATAAAGTTGTCTCTCTTTTTATTTATTTTTGGATACAAACAGGGTGGGGGGGGGGCTGCAGCACCCTCAGTACATCTGCTTCCTGTGGTACTGATCTGTACAGTCCTTCAGCAGACACACACACACAGAAATTTGAGTGACAGAATTTCAGCATTTAGGAAATAGGCACATACAATTATTAGAAGTAGGAAAAGTAGGAACATAAATCAAGGCTGTGCATGCACAGGGTAACTGTCCTGATGCATTTGGCACCACTTATTTAGCCTGGTGTGAATTCCAGTTGTCTTCAAGCGCTGGTGTTCAAGTCCTATTGATTACTGAGCCTGGGATGTTTTCCTGTGTGCAGGTTTTATGTGGGTGCAGAAAGGAACCAATAAATCAGCCTTGAGACTCTATTCCCAAACTACAGCATGGATACTTTATGGCTAATTTCCCCCATTTTAGAGTTACAGTTGATGATCAACTTCCTTCAGTATTTTGTGATTATTTTCATTTGCGGCTGTAGAACTTTGCCCCATTTTATGTCAAACGTACTCCCAATGCCAGACTTCCTCAACATAATGCATAGGAATGCAGACCATCAACAAATTCAAAAAGGCAAAAGTTTGGGCAAAGCTTTTAACATGCAGCCATCATTTAGAATTGTCCGGTTGAGGGAACTGGCACGGTCTAAGTGTCTTGCTGAGTGTGGGAACTGATGAAAATCTAAATCAGGACCATGGACAGTAGCAAACTGCAAAATACTACAGTCTTCACAGCAATTCCCACATTATGATTTTCTACGGACTCAAATCACTATGGTTCTTGTTTCCAGCTGTCTGAAACTAGTTCAACACAGCCATGATAATAGCCTTCAAAAGAAAATAACATCAGCTTGCAGAAAATACAAAGATGAAACTCTCTTGCATGAAGTTTTGAAAAGTCAAAAGGTAATGTCTGCAAACATTAAAGAGTTTGAAAGCATCCGATTCCCCAGAGCCTCTGTATCAGCACACTGGAGATTATCTTGATAGGCTAACCTTTAGGTAAGCAGGCCCTTCGAGAGCTCTGTCTGCATTTCTCACAGCCATATTGGGAATGTTAATGTGAGCTTCTGCCTGCTGTGTCGCTGTAACTGTATAATGGACTTTTGCATAATAATGCTTGCTGGGGATAATCAAATTCTGGAGCCTATGTGTGAGCCTCTTCTTGATAGCATTATAATGCTATTTCAGGGACTTTTTCTGGTGCTCCAAACTTTGTCTAATAGTGCAGTACACAATCAAAGTGTGAAAGCTTTGTAAGAGGAATGACAAATGACTTTCATATGAATGACTTCATTGGAAATCAGTGACTTGATTCTGTTTCTCTCCAGTGCCCAGACTGCAAAACCTAAATAATGTACAGTAGCAGAAGAATGACAAAATGCTGATGATGACACTTAATCAAGCAAATCTTTTAAACCTACAGTAATCAACAGTGTCCAGGGACAGTCATGTCTCCTTCAATAGAAGCACTGCAGTTTTGTCAAACCTTAAAACTGTCGAGCCTCCTCCGCGCAACACTTTATGGCAGGCAAGATAACGTTGAAACACATCTGATTAAATGAATTCAACAAAGTGGAGGAAACCTCAGGAAAATAGACTAACAGACTAGAAATCAGTTTAAAAGAATACTCTTTTTAAGTCTGTTGGCAGGAGAATCTCTAGACACGGTTGTGAGCAGTGCAGTGTGTCCTGTGAATTGAGCAGATGGTGGTTGATCCCTCCATCCTGTGCCACTTACCTGCTGCTTGCTTACTGAACTCAACACAACAGCCCTGCTGCACAGAGCTGCAGTCTGTTCTGTACTGCTCCGGTTGCTCAGCAACGCTAAGGATGACAATTAGTCCTCTACCACTTTACTGACAAAAAACTTCAAATATGTACTCCAGTGTGCGTGTGTGTGTGTGATTTGTGTGTGTGTTTGTGTGTGTATGTAGTTGTGTAAGTGGGATGTGTGTGCCTCCATGTTCTTCTCTTGTTTCCTTGGGCTCTTGGAGAAAGACAGAGCTCATGGTCTGTCCAGCTCCTTCCTCTACCAGATGCTTTGGGTTGTGTTTCACAACGTTTCCCATAAACATATACTGGAGCAGGTTAGGAGTCTGTTTGCCAACACTGCCCATACAAACACACCAGAGAATGTTCACAGACAAATAACAACATGGTGGTCTTCTCTTTAGGGTACCTGAAAGAACATGCTCAAAGTGTTCTTTTTCCCCATACATGTTTATCCCCCACTGGCAAGGGGACCATTAATGTACCTTGACAAAGGTCAGACCCCTGGATGAAACGGTGTTGGTGTGTGAGCTGGAGCCATGTTCCAGGAGAAAAATGGGTACACTAGGATATTGTGTAGGAGATCTAGGAGATAGATGCAGAACAGACAGTCACCGGGTTTTTCAAAATTTCACAGTCTGAGTGACTATATCTCCATGAGACAGTGTTTATTACACATTGTAAACGTTGATGTAATTTATTTCCTATTTCGGATAAGGTTTTTACATGGATAACCAGCTTTCATCCGATCCCCACTCAATGAAAATCCTTCTAGAACCGTTTTAAAAATTACATGATTCCATTTGAGCGCTGAAAAGGTTCCCCTAGATTTATGAGAATTGCATTAATAATAAAGTCAAAGAATCTCATATGTGCATCTCTCACATTTGCACAGCTGGTGAAAATGTAATCTTAGCCAGAATCAGAGTGGCATAAATTAGTATTGGGGCCTGTATCTGTGTGAGAAGAGCAGGGGAACGAGTGATATGGAGATTCTGCAGAGACCCCTAGGCCCTCACCACCACAACAGACAGAAACGAGCTCAGTGATCAGATTCTGATCAGGACCCCTCTTTGCAGGGGCTCAGGAAGCCTTTTCTCCTCTGCCGTGGTTCCAGCAAAGCTGTATTATTATTGGTTTTGCTCCCGTGGAAACAGAAGATCTGCAGACGAACCAGTGCAATAGATATCTCTTTATTGGTTGTTTATTGGTTGTTTATGGGTTCGCAGTGCCAGTGCCCAGGGATGTCATGTTAGAAAGGACTAAACAGACATGTATGTAACTGATTATAATTTGATGAACATCATTATGTATGAGCCAGAAGATTCTCCCCAAGATCTCTGTTTATGATTTAAGCAATGACGAACGCTGACACTGGAAATTGAGCTGCATGCATGTGAGTATAGTATAATGACTCTCAAACGCATGGCTTGGGCGTCCAGGATGGTTAGACCATATCTCTACAACACATTATCACTGTATTTACGCCCTGTCTGGATACCAAATTACGGGAATAAATAAACGGCAACAACACGTTTTTGATGAAGGTAATAATGTATTTCCGAATGCTTTGAATACATCTATAAAACAAAGTGACATTAAAGTATTTGGTTGACATAATTGCACGTTCCCAGCCTGTTTGATCATTCCTCTTCTGCTCCTTCAAAAACACTGAAAATGTCTCTGCTGTTGGCTTGCCTTCCCTGTAAAGTTATCTGGTTATTGGAGCCAATTTGAAGATGTACTTATAAGTGTTCTGCATTGGGAGCACATTGGACTGCTGGCTGTTGATTCTGGTCTGGAATCATCTCAGGTTGAATATATCTACGGTAGATGTACTCATGTGGTAGAGTTACTTGTAAATCTAGGACAGTGGTTCTCAACCCTTGTCCTCAAGTACCCGATGTCCTGCATGTTTTAGATGTTTCCCTGTTCCAACACACCTGATTCAAATGAATGGTCGTTAGCAGGCTTCTGCATAACTAGATAACGACCCATTCATTTGAATGGGTCGTTGAAACCACTGATCTAGTATATATCCTGTATTGGTCCTGGGAATGAGACAGGGAGCTCTGAGGAGGGCAGGGACCAGGTGATGACAGAGGTGCTGTGGGCTTTGTGGATGCCTCTCAAATCCACTGCATAGATGTGGTTCAGCTCTAATTACTCTCGTCATTATGATAAGGCAATTATACTAATGAAAATGATTACTAATAACAATTAAAAATAATACTATCAAAGAAAAATGTCATGCCTTTATTGTTATCCTCATTTCAGTGTTTTAAGTCTCAGATGGTTTAGAACATTTCATTTATCCTGGTTCTGCTGCATCTGTTTGAATTTCTCAAACAAGTCCCTGCTTTGTAATCAGTACCCTGGACAGTTCTTAATCTGTTCTCCAGTCTGTTCTCCAGCTTCAAAATTACTACAGTTCTCTCTGATCATTCTGTTCTCTGAGGTACCTCTTAAATGACTAAAGTTGGGCAGAGTTTGTTTAAAAGGAAAGCAGCGTTTTTTGTTTATGTAGAAATGGGTTTTCATTGTGCAGTATAGCACCATGTGATCTACATGTATTATAGATAGGGTTAGTCAAAACTGTGTTGTTTGCTTTTTTCTTCATTTGTTTTTTCTTATTGCTTTTGGGCGAGACAAGATGATGAATGATAATTTCAAGTAATACAGGAAAGTTAAATGTTGCTATAAACAGTATAGTCAAAGAAAATCTGTTGCTCATAAAACATAAGCATTTCAGTGTACAGTGCCAACTATGCTTGGATCCAAAACTTGCGGCAGCTTTTTATTGTGGTTCCACGTTAATCTCTTACAGTATGCTTGCTTGGCTTTACTGCAATCTCCAAGTTTGTGCTGATAATTAGCTTTTCCTCTTCATAACACTTTTATATCAAATCCATCAATCTGTGGGTTACTCACGAAGCCAGATGGCAATATAAGGTTATTACTGTGAATCAACCAGCCTTTTAAAACCCTCTGAAGGACTAGGTGACGAACTGTCAACATATACAAGGTACATTTTCATTTGACACTGTAATAACCCCTTTCAGATGTGATGGAACGACACTCCTTGCTATGTGACAGACAGGCTGAAGTTTCAGTAATACAATCGCATCATAATGTGTTTCAGGCCTCATGGTTGCCCTGATCATCTCATGTACCATGAAAGGGATGAGTAGATGTATTTGAGTAAACTCATAAATATGAGTTCATGCTTTTTTCTGAGCAAATCCATTGTTTCTCATCCGCTCCATGTAGTGAGTGAGGAACAGCAACAGCAAGCCATCGCTTACACAAATACTCAGTGAATATCACATTGACAGATACACTGAATAATGGTGAAAAGTAAAGAAGACAGCAGTGATGTAAACTGACAGGAACACTGCCACAGCAGTGTGTTTTTCAAACGTTTTTCAAGTGGGTTTTTATAATTCAAGTGTAAATCATTGCAGTTCTTTAACCAAGGAAATATTAGACATGCATAGAAATCATTCAGTTCACAGAGGGCTGGACTTTTCCTGAGATGAGTCTGAAACAAGAGTGTTTAAACCCGAAGCAAACAAAACCTCAATGGGATTTCAAAAATAATAATCTGTTGACCGCACAAAGGTCATTTCTAAGCAATACTTAGACCAGTAATAGAGTGTTAAGAGTCCATTTTGAAACTCGTTACTGTGGACTTGATTATTGAAAAGACAGCATGTCGGCGGCGTTTATTCAGAAGCACTCCCACTCAGGGAGGAAGTATGCTAATCAACTTCCAATATCCTGTCGTGTTGTTTATGAAAACCATCCAGAAAGAACCACGGCCGATGTCTTCAGCCTGGAGGAGCACGCGGTGAGTCTTCAAACGGTTTCAAAACTTTACTTGTTTTCTGTAGTTGCTGGAGCTGTGTTTGGATCACGACGAGATGGAATTACAGAAGACCGTCATTTCCATTGATAGTTGGCATTTTCTGCAAGCTTTACCATTACAAGTGTGATATTGAGTGTGTGTGGGGGGGCAATTCTATTTGTGTACTACTGTGTGTGGTGTGATACCAAGACCAAACTTTGCAGCACACTTTTTAGACACATTTTACCAGTTGAGTAGAACCCCAAAAGTTGATTTATTCCAACAATGAAACCATTAGATACCTGTTATCTCCGAAAAAAATCAAGACAAGCACTCCTTTCAACCAAAATTAAAATGAGCTCCAAATAAACTGTAGCCATCCTTTTGAACTTGACAGGAAACAGCCTCCGATCACACCTTGTGTGTCAGTGAAATGACAGTCCCTGCTGCACTTACTAAAGAAGCATTCATGGCTCAGCAGTTTTCATGCATGATATTGATGAGAAATCCCATCATGGAGTTGTCTGGGTGATAACTGAGATGGATCGCCTTATGAGGGCCTTAGGAGGGCAGTTGGCGATTGGTTGAAATTAACATCTGGGAAATGATCAGCCACGGGCACCCTCACTGCCTTTTCGAGCAATATCATAAAGATTACAGTAAACATCACACAATGCATGCACAACCCTACACTCACATAAACCTGAATGCACCAGTACATACAGTTCTAGGACTGTACAGATTAACTACGGACCACAAAATCTTATTCTATTTCTATAGCTCCTATGTCGCAGAGGGCTTCGCATATGCCCATGGAACTGCACCTAAACTTACCTATGACAGTAAGTCATCCCCTTGGTGAACTTGCAGTGCTACAGCAGTAAATCACAGCAGGTTATTCATCATCATCTGTTTTCTCAGTTCCTAGGACACTAAAGATGGACCATTCGAGGAGAGTTGTGTGAAATCTTCGGATCATCACAGTAGAAACTGTTCTCTCCAAAGCAAATCATTTTCAGCAAATAACCCCGGTATAAATCTCAGGTTGGTTAGTTGGAGCATTGTAATAACTGTCCACCAGGCCATAAACTAAGGCCACCTCACGGATCTTTGGCATTTTGTGGAAAACAAACAAACCATTTATACTCATCTTTCAACCTTTCACTTTACAGGGATTGTATGAGACAATAAGGGGGGCTCATCCATCATCCAATTATCAATGTCCTCCAACACGTTGGGAGTGAGAGAGCGTCTGGCGTTTGAATAGTAAGCACTGTGTTCTGACTTTGACACAGTGTGCAGAGTACTCTGTAAGCGGAGACGTCCTCACTCACCATCCCTCCAAGCCGAACATTGTTTGTCCTCGTCACACCGCCAGTACATTGCCATGGAAACAACACTGTCACACTCCGTGACTCTGTGACTCTGCATTACAGTGTAGCTGTGGGCAGAACTGAGGGAGTCCTCTTTCTCCACAGCATTGATTTCTGCTGTTAAACATTGTGTGAGAGCAGGCGTGTGGGAGCTGGGGAGAGAGGAATGTGTGACAACTTCCTATGCAAACACGTCGATAAATAAACTCTTCTCATTTGGAAGTGGTTCTCTGTTTAAATCATGTGGTCACCAGAAACCAGTTTGTTGGAAGCTCAGCATCAGTTAGCTAATGATAATTAACGGTTGCTATCTTTGTTTTGTCTTATGATAAGAGTCCCGGTTTCCAGCAGAAGGCCTACTTATCACAAGAGGCTGCGCGATAACGCCACCGCCTTCCACTTTCGATCCTGTCCCCCATCTCTCTTCTTGTCACCCTCCCCTCACCCACAAGCCCCCAAAACATTAAACTGTTTTTACTTCTTGTCCTTTAATGTATTCACTTCCTGAACAGGAGGAAACCGGAGGGAGATGTGGCAGCCTGGGGAAAATCAAATGGAATATATTCATGGTGCTGAATCCTTTTCGCCCCGAGGAGGCTCAAAACTGGGTCTCCTGTGGCAGAGTTTTACCCCCACTCGCTTCACACACTGGGGACCCAGCACAGAGTAGGATTGCTTTGAGGTTGTCCCTGTTGTCTTCCAAAAATGAAACAAGCAAAACATTTGAGCCCTGACTCAGCCCGGAGTGTTGTTTAAGGGGTTATTGTGCGAGCAATACTGCTCAGATCTAACATGGCTTGCATTGCATTTCCAGTACAGGGTCCATCTCCAGCCATGATGTAAAACACAGCTTGAAAATACAGTGTGAACAAAGGTTTTTTACACATTCAAACAGGGGCGTCGTTAGACCCTTTTTACTGGGGCACATGCCCCAGTATAAATCTGCTGTGCCCCAGTAAAATCTAAAGTTTGAGTTTTAACAATTTACTTTATGGTTCAGTGCATTCATTTAGTAAAAAAGTGCATTCATTTAGTAAAAAAACCTTTTGTAAAAATAAAGCAGTTTAACCGAAAACACAAACCGATGCACGCAGAATTCCATGTTAGCGCACTCTTCTGAGCTTGCCAAATAGCCACTGCAGCTGCACGCACACAGAAGTCCAGGTGTCGGACTCGGCACACAAGTCAGAATTGAGGTAGGTTAGAAAACATTACAAAACTAAAGAAAGTTTCTAAATGATAGGCCTACCGATCATCTTATTTTGACTAAAACATAAAAACAATATTACATGAAGCTCAAAAAAACAGTGTTTGTGCTCAAATGAATGCGAAACAAATGTGTGCTCTCGCATTAACTATTGATGTCCCTGCCAAAGTTGATATCAAATTTGTTTCCCTGAACTGTTGTATGAATGGTATTCTTACTCAAATACAGCATGGATCACATCTCAGCAGGGATCTAATTATGTTATCCTTGGGGCCACAACAACTCATTCCTACATTATCATGCCAAAAGATTTTAAAAAGGAGATTTTGGTACAGTGTGAGGGCTTGTGTGTGGTGAATCATTCAATGGTGTGTCAGTTGCCTCTCTGGTTTTACAGTTCAAGCTCTGGAGACACGACAAAACTGTGCCTCTCAGCTTTTGCCCAATACTCATTTTATACTAATTGCAGATTAGAAACATTGGGTGTTTTTCTTTATGTCGATGTATGCACATAGGAGGGCTCCAGGGAGCATCGTGATCTGTGCATAGGAGAGCTGTAGAGGAATGTTCCAGTTTAATAGACCTCCGACCACACCAAGAAACATGCATGAAAGTTGGGTTGTATTCATGCTCCTGCGTTCTCCAGCGTTGCTGCATTTGCATGGGAAGTGGGGCAGTAGAATCAGCCTTCACACAGAGATTTTTGGCACGATTTCAGTGGGTTTAGTATCATCCGTTTTACCTTCAGTGTCTCTGAAAGCAACCATCAATCTTGTTTAGGCGTAAACAAATGTGGTCACGTGATCGAATGTTTGACGAAACCCATGTCATGTTATCAGTCTGACACAAACGTATCTCTTCTCAATCTGCCTTTGTTGTCTGGTTTGTTCTATGACGAATCAATAGATAGTATATCACACTGAGAGGCATATTGATCTGTCTCTTGTACACTTGACCACATGCTCTGTCATGTGCTCTAAATAACTACCACAGGGAGTATGGTCAAATAGTTCCGGTAGTAATTGCGGTAGATTTCAAACATTCCCCTACAGTAGCTCTTTCAGGATGTGCAGAGGTGTGCTATTGCTGAATGATTACTTCAAGACTGCAGAGTTCTATTTCTCTGAATTTTAAACACGTTAAGCCTTTTAAGGAGAAGCTACTAGAGTACCGTCGCTGCGGGGTTGAGGAGCATGTCTACATGACTCTTTCATGCTGGTTGTAAGGCCAGCATGAGCGCCAGCCACCGTAGAACTTTCTAGGACATCTGGTTCTGATATTCAAAGAGCTCTGTCAGGAACTGTGAACTTGTACAGAGAACAGTGCGAGTACTTCACTGTACCGCCTCCTTCTACAATTCACAGCAGCATCTTCTACTGAAACGCTGGATGGAGAGCCTGAAAGGGGGAACGATACATTGTGACATTGTACCTTATTCATTCAGTTTACTTGTATCAAGAGCTGTTGTAAATACAACAATGGAGGGTAAAGAAAGTCGAGCAGAAGTGCAGAGCTGCCAACTGTATTTCTGTGGTTTGAACCAAGGAATCAGGAAGGAATTCTTTCTGAGAAGGTTACTGCTTGATTTTGTCTGATCCGGGGGATTGACACTGGTTTTAAGTTGACATTTTGTTCTCATCAGCCGGTATCGTGTGTGCTGTGATATTTTGCTGGCCTCACACGCTTTATTGAACATAATCCATGTGGTATTGACAGCCCTCAAGCTTTGCATTTGAGTGAGAAGTCCATTCTGTTTCATCCCTACAGCAGCCAAGTGATCCTCTGTGGAAGATCCACTGTGTGTTGTCCGTACAGCTTGTGCTTTCCTGCTCCGAGGGATCTTACACTGCACTCAAGCAAGGAAGCACCAGTGCAGTACAGTTCAGGTACAGTACACACTCCTATAACCACTCACAGAAGTGGCTTGGAGTCAGAGACTCTGACAGTAAAATTGATACACTGGGGGGGGGGGGAGTTTTGGGGGGAGAATTAAATCACTCCAAGGCAGTGCTGTTTCATTGCAGTGCTGGTAAACTGAACAGCATAGACAACTATCGACCCATTGCATTAGCCAATATCTTGTCTAAAGTGTTTGAGAGAATTCTACTAATGAAATTGGAAATGTATGTTCTGACTGCTGACGATCAGTTTGGTTTTAAAAGAAAACATAAAAACATACTGATCTCTGTATCTATGCTCTGAAGGAGATTGTCTCTAGGTACACAAGTCTTAATTCATCTGTATTTTTATGCTTTATTTATGCTTTCAAAGCTTTCGATAGAATTTGTCATGAAAAACTGTTTATGAAGCTGCTACCGAGAGGTGTCCCTAAACCTCTTGTGAGGATTTTGGTGTTCTGGTATGCCAATCAAACTTTTCATGTTAAATGGGACACTGTTGTATCAGCTCCTTTCTATGTTGGTAACGGAGTTCGACAAGGAGGAAATGTATCTCCCTTTTTGTTTAATGTTTATGTGGACGACTTATCAAGCCAACTGAATGAGACAAATACAGGCTGTCTTGCAGGTGAATCTATTGTCAATCATCTGATGTACGCAGATGATTTGGTCTTACTCAGCCCATATAGTGCTGGGCTGCGACAGATGCTGAGGGTGTGCTCTCAGTATGGCATAGATCATGATATAAAATATAATGCAAAGAAAAGCCACATAATGATACTCAGAAGTAATCAGGACAGGAAATTAACCTTCCCTACCTTTTATTTATCTGGCAGTCCCCTTGGTGCTTGTGAGGAAATAAAATAGCTGGGCCATGTAATTTCTGATGATTGGACAGACGACAACGATATATATTGACAGCGCTGTAAAATATATTCTCAGGCCAATATGTTACTAAGGAAGTTTTCTATGTGCTCAGATTCAGTTAAATGTTCCCTGTTTAGAACCTACATAACACCATTGTACACTGCTCATTTGTGGTCTAATCACAGGAAAAGGAGTATACAGAGACCGAAAGTAGCTTACAATGATGCTTTTAGATTGCTGCTTCATGTGCCTAGGTGGCACAGTGCTAGTCAGTTGTTTGTGTCTAAGCACGTACCAACCTGTGAGGCGCTCTTGAGACAATGATGTATGGTTTCATGTGTCGACTGGACAAGTCTGAGAACTGTATAGTAGAGGCTCTGGTCAACCCTCTAAAGAGCTGCTATCGATTTACTTCAGACTTAAGACGACATTGGCACAAAAGTCTTCAGACTTTTTAATGCACTGTATTATGTATGTTGTATCTTTTAGTTTTTCTGTCTTTTTTATAGTTCTATGTCTGTTATTTCATATGGAACTTGGCGTCTGAAATAAATTCAATTATATTCCAGACCGTAGCTCCTCATACAAGGGGCTCTAGCCCTCTCTGACGCTGAAATTCTCAAGTGGCATAGCCCCACAGAATTGAAACCTTACATCCTTGCGCTGACCTCAAATTATCCAAGACCCAGTTCCCTGAGCTGAGCTTGAGTCCTTCAGTAGCTCTGCATCCCCTGACTCTCCTTAACATTTCCACTGTGCAGGTGGATGAAAGCCTCACCCTCTCCTCCAATGAGGATCCTGCAGGGAAGCATGGCATGTATCATAGTTAGCATCATATACTGCTGTACAGCGAGGTAACCACTAAAACACTTGTTTCTGTTTATTTTTGGTTTCAATTCAGGAAGGACAATGCACATCAACTAACATGAGCCCTTGGGTTCATCATGTGCCAGAATTAGCTATACAGGCTAGTTCTCATTTCCAGTCCCTTTGGCTTGGCCTGGTACTGCAGTGTACATGATTAAAGAGCCTGTTCCTTGCTCCATTGAACTTCAGGATGTGCTGTTATCAACTATTGTTTATGAGTGTGTGTGTTTGACAGTATATTTTAAGGATAGGATATAATGATTCACATGTGTTGTGATATAGTGCAAAGCTGTTTCGTACAATGTTGCTTTAGTGGTGTATTAGTTGTCCCTTGAAACACACAAAAATGTTCATCTCCGTGCCACGGCATACAATAAAATCAAATTTAAAAAAAGCACCTTCAGGGGAGTATAAATTTGGCTTCTGATTACTATTTAGCCCAACAAGTTCAAGATCCCTGGGGAATATATTGTTTTACCCTTCAAACATGTCCTACAGCTTTTTTATACAGAATGAATTACGATACTCCCAACGCTGGCAAAAAAAAAACGGAAATAAAAATGGTCTGCATGCCACAAGCAGATGCATTATGCAAACATGAATACTGCGCTGCTTCCAGAAGCTAAATAAACCCAAATTAAAAAGGAGGCTAAAAGATAAGTGGGAATTATTTTCTAACACAATTTTTGCACTGAAGCATATCAATTGAACACCATTAAACAGTTTCAATGTCTACGTTTTTAAAAAGTGCATTTGGAATGACGGTCTCTTTTGTCAGACTGACTAATGCTCTTCACTTTTTGGTCTTCAAGGTGAATAACAGTCCTGTTCTCTGCTGTTCCTCTTCCTCTCCGTAATGGCTCCATAGGGAACCATAATGGCTTTCTGGATGAGCAGTCGTCTCCTCATACAGTCATCTCCCACTTACTTATGAAAACTTAAGTGACAGGATAGTCTCTGGAAATGGAAATGTAAAATCCCAGAGGAACATCTGAATCAGCAAAAGGGGACTTCAATGAGGGTCTATAAATGGACTTCGTCTCACATTCCCACTGGTAGAAAGTGTACAGTCGAAAATAAAGCCTTGAAACTGCTTTAAAGCTGTTCATCAATATAACATGACATGTCCAAGTATGTAAATAAAAATGTTCATATGACATCGGCCGATTTATACAATTATAAATTGTTTACACTTGCCCCAAAACATTTACCAAATCAGTAAGTTATAAGGTGTATAGCAACACTAAACGTGATCGTAGTTATTCATTATAGTTCCTGTATTTTTAAGCAATAAGTATTCTTTGAGCATTCTCTAAGTCTCTGGAAGTATTGTTTCCCTTTCTCATACATTCATAGTGAAAGTTCTTCACCTAGTGATGAAAACAAAGGTGAAAAGGAATCTAAGCAAATATTTTGGGTGAGTATAAGTTGATGATCCAAACTACTTATTTAACTTGTTTTCTCCCAGGGCTTAACTTATACCCCTGGGAGTGGGATAGGCACCCTGCTGGAATCAAAGCTTGGAGAAGGCGGCCATGTTTGAAGTGTAAATAGCTCAGAGGTCAGAGGCTTCAGCGGGATGATCACCAGGACCTGATGGGAATGACAACAAGGATTTGGATGCTTTTCATTCACGTCAGAGTTCCTCTCAGAGATCAGTCAGCAGCTGGCTGAACGGAACACAAGTTCTTAGTCTTTTTACAGGTTTGTTTCTTCCACGTTTGATGGGATTTGTTTTAGCTGTGTGCTACCTGATTTTGCTCAAGATGCAGGACTCATCTGGATGGATTGCAAAGTTTTCATTGGGCACATCGATTGTTCTTTCTAGAACAGATGAATATCGCTATACAGAAATAAGTAGTCATAATGAATTTGTTACAGCCTATTTAAGGATTCCAAAGAGAGAGAGAGAGAGAGAGAGAGAGAGAGAGAGAGAGAGAGAGAGAGAGAGAGAGAGAGAGAGAGAGAGAGAGAGAGAGAGAGAGAGAGAGAGAGAGAGAGAGAGAGAGAGAGAGAGAGAGAGAGAGAGAGAGAGAGAGAGAGAGAGAGAGAGAGGCAGAACCATTTGGTTGTCCAGAGAACATACCATACAGGAAGAGAGCTCTCGGGACATGCACTACATTAATGAACGTTCGCCTGTGAAAATCACACTGAGCCTGAACACACTCATTAGGCAACACATCGTTTGGTTAGCTAATCCTAAAGTACATGCTCAGTCAGAGACTTTGTAATGACTCTTGATACACTCTCATGCCAAAGACATTTTTTGAGTTTTAGATTATTAGTATTATTATACTGTTAGATACTGTTACATTTATTGTTTATTATGCTGTGGTTAAAATATACTGACTACAGTGTCAGACTCTGCTGTGCTGTATTCATCTAAACTTTGTTGCTGTCAGCCATTCAGATGCAGCATGTGCTACTTTAAACAGACTGTAGGAGCATTCGTCTTTCCACTGGTCTTGTGGCGCATCCCTGCTGTGTTCGAGTCAGCAGAATGTGGGTTAGCACCGTCTAGGCAATGCGCTGGGCCTAACCCTAGAGCGCAACATGGTGATGTTCTGCACCGTTCCAGACCGTCTGTTCTGCCCCACGTCCATACGTGTGGAGCAGACGTCGCCTTGTGGAGTTATGGTCGGATGCGCCTCCCGTTACCTAACTAGTTTTGTCTCTTCATTTAACCCTGCAGAGCACTTAGGACTCATGGTCCTAGTTACCTTGAAGGACCTGCGTCATCAAATAATCCTGGATTTCTGCCTCCCACGAATAGTATAATAGAAAATAACCAACTAATTCACAAAACTTTTGAAGACCCCTGAGTAAATGCAACATTAAGAAGCCAGCATAGTGAGTTTGAATGATGGCCGTGTCCTTTGTGAGGTACTTGTACCATCCCTGAAGGCTTATTATGTTAGAAGAACATCCATACATGCTACCAGGACTGTAGTAAGGTGCCTGGACTAAATTGTTTCCTTTGTCCAGGTGTGCAGAAGTGAAATTCTGTGGAAAGGAACTAAAAGCATCCTACACAACACTTCAAGTGATTTTATGTTCAGAGAGCTGCACCAGGTGTATCGTGTCAGCACAAGTTGAATGTATTGAGCTGCTCTGAGGTGAAGGACTGGTCCATTTACATAAGAAACAAGAGTGTGGGGGGGGATAGTTGCCATGGCATTAGACACATTACATGCCATTAGCAGCAGATAGTCTTTACATCCGGTGACTGTCAACAACGTTCGCCGATAATGGCTACTGTACCGGCTACAATTTGTTTGTTTCAATATTTCAAGAGTGCAGTAAATATTTAATTTTTCCTTTGGGCTGTGTTGACACTTGCTCTCCTTGAAGACTAAAGCAAATCCACGGCTTTTCCTTGACAGTCGGTGGCGTGATGCTGCGGCTGCAGAGCATGGGGTCACTCAAGAACCTTTTCTCATAATCCTCCGTTCATCGCGTGCTGTCGTTCCTTGTGATGTTGGACAATTTACACTCCGACCAATGAAAGGATGGAAGCCTTAACTCTTTGTCATGTCACCATCCCTACAAGTCAGGATGTCACATTGCATGCAGTCTGATTCGCTGTGTCTTTGACATGTTACTCCAGGCCAACAACACATCCTCAAAGATGTTTTCAGGATCATTTCATGTTTTTAGAACACCACTCTCCATATTGGTCCCTCGGAGAGCATATCACACAATGCAACATAGATCCCTTAATCTTATTTAATGACTTTTTCCAAAGTGGTCATTTCTCTGAGTGAAAAACGACTATTGAAAAATGAATAAACCACCTAGAGTCCCACTGATTGCAAGCCCATCACACAGTCAATTGCTGCCATTCGTCTCCACCTATGGTTCACAAATGGTTCTCCATTTGTGAAATCCTCCTGGGCTTAAGGAGCACTGTGTTTCTTATTGTCCCGCCACACACACACACTCTCTCACCCAGAACATGTCCACCAAACACTGAGTAAAAGATTGTTGTGGTTTGACTAATCAAAGGCCCTTCAGCTTGATTCAGTGTTGAACAATAGGGTTCCTACTGTAGGTGTTGGGTTTACCAATCCATACCCAGGAAATGCAAATGTGTTTCCCACACTGGGCAGTCGAAGACAGGGGTGGATGATATTTCCAGGCTACAGCACTGTACCAGTAATTACAATGCATGTCTCTCGTCATTGTGAACTGATCACAAGTAAAAAAGAAGAAGAAAGAGAATGAGATGGTGGTGAGAAGCCACGCTATTCTCTTTCCCAGTTTTGTATTCTGTTCTGTGGCAGAGTTTGCAGCTGCCTCCAGCAAAACAAATAACTGTTTTATGTCTCCTTAGAAAAGCTGTGTCTTTGCGGAGTTCGTGTGCTGTAGAGGAACAGAAAAAAGGACATAAACATCCTCATCTTGTCGAGATCGGAGTAGATTACCAAGAAGTACAAGCTCACCAAGCAAGACATGGCAGAGTACTACATTTCTACACAACTCTCTACAGATCATGAACAGAGGAAGAGGACTACCATCAGCTTCATCACAGAGTACAGTACCCCCACATACCATCCTTCCACATCCCGTTCCTACTGTGCAACAACAAAATAAACCAGGCATGATGTCAGTGGTTGAATACTCCAAGTTTGGATTTTCAAAACACTTCCATCTTATTTGATAATGGCTTTGGATAAACACTGACTATTTGCACCCACATTTAATCTGTTGTAAAACCATGAATGCTATCAGTCTAATTAACAAGGTTTTTTGTTGTTGTTAATTGTCCGACTTTCCAGAGCGGCATTTGGAGCCAGAGGCTGAGATAATAACGTTAATGAGCTTTAATAAGAGTTGCGTGAAAACACATTTAATTAGGAAATATTTACAAACAATCCACAGAGAGTGAAGTCGCACAGCAGTTCGCAGCCTCTGGTTGGTGTGCATAATCTCATTTAAATTGAGTTTGCCTTCTTGATGACGAGATTCACAGACTATAGAAGAGTTGATTGTGGAGTCAAACTAAAAACATCCATTGACATCTGGGAAGATTGATTGACTATCCAGACGTATCTAAAGGTATTTACTAGTCTGCTTATTTCAGTTCGAAATACAACATCTGCATGATTTAAATTAAAACCACATCAGACACATGCCATTCCTGGAGCATAGATGAAAATGGTATAACTGAATACTGGTGTGATTAAAGACCACAGCCATATTTAACAGCAAGATCCTGAGAACAATTGTCAACACACTTCTATTTGACATTTGTTATACTATTTCTCCATTACAAATGGTAATATTTGCTTGGTACAATTTGAGGGGAAAATTGACACAAATGTTTTGAATATCTGTTGGTTTAATGTTTGTACAAAAAATGCTGATCCAAAGAGCTTCCTGTGATGTCACAGAAGGCTTGACTTTCCCAGTCTTCAATTCCCCCATTAAATGTTCAATGTGGTCTCAAACTTTTGGACTTGACTGTACATTTTTCCACACTAATTTAAAACTTGATACAGTATAAGATTAAAACATAAGTCTTAAATTGTCAGTGACGATTGATGTTCCTACCTACATTTAACATGATTATTACATACTGCATTTTCCCCATGAGGTAATTTTCTATGTCTACATGTCCATTGTCTTCATGGATCTTAAGAATACATTAGCTTCCAGTCTCTCAAGGCTTTGAAGACTGATTAAATTGAAAGACCCCATTACAGTGAATGGCTTTCTTCCGGCGCAATTATCAACCCACTCAAAGAGGACAAATTCAGAGTCTGTTACACAACGCTCAGCCTCACAGTCGCTGCCAACGTGTCGAATTGTTGGTTTCGGAGGGGCTATCTGGCAGGGGTGTGTTGGAGGGCTGACCAGGGAGCGAATGAGAGAAGAGCCTGAGGCTTCCCCCTCGCTCTCTTTGATGAACCTCCATCCTAGCTCTGATCCTAAACCCAAAAGCCCCCTGGTGAAGTCTTCGACACCTTCAGGAGACCATAGAATTGATTGTTTGAAAATACTGCAACTGCCTGACCTTCAAAGTGTGAGTGTACAGGCCACAGCTGGTTTTACTGTGTGGTTAACTGTATGGTTTGATACACTGGTCAAGTTAGGCAGAGGGCGTATGACTTATTTGAAAACTTCGATTTTGACTTCCCTTGAGGAAATTCTGTAGCTTATATTCATGTATCTCTGTATGTATGTGTTTAGTGTTTTTAAAAGTGGAGCTTAATGTATAATTCAATACACATTTGTTTACTCTTTTAGTTAACTTATCATTAGGCATGAAAATCCCAATATCTGACTAAAGATCGAAATCAGTAACAGTCTTGAATAAATCAACCAATGTTTTCAATTGAAGGCCAATAAGTCGCCTTTCGAACCCACTTTGCAAGACTTCGCAATCGATTGGAAAGTTAATGCTCCAGCCAACCTTTAGTGTTCAATCAGCCAATGACTGTGTTAAAGCTTCATCTAGTCTGTACTCTACTCATTAGCAGAGAAGAGAGCAGCGAAGCCTGAACTAATGTGCTAGTCTTGTAGAATACCTTGTCTTCACTGGCTTGGAGATTATTTCTAATGGCCAGTAAATCCTGGCCCACTGTCAATTACTGTATTGAGCATTACAGCCATTTTCTTGGGTTTCTGACCAGAGCTCATTTGTTACGTCATAGTATCGAAGGAAGAGCGAGAGCCTAGACTTCATTAAAACACGGGCTAAATGATTGGTCTGGGTTCAAGTGTTTTACGTCGCGTACATTAGATTGTCGTAAAACGCAGGTTCACAAGGTTGTCGAGAACCCAAGAATTTCAATTCCACTGATGAAGGTTGTGAAAGTTCCTCAGTACTAAGTGCTGTGTCCTTCCAGAGAACAAATGCAAATGGTTCGTTTAAAGGATAAAAGCTGAAGCCTTTCTCAGATACGGGTCTGACCTTTGCAGCTCATTAGCAGTGGGAATCAGGCACTCGCATTACTCCACACAGCATTTGAATCTCCATGAGAGAAAACCTTTCATGATAATGCCTACATATATGAGGCAGACATGATGGCCGGCTTGTTATACACACACGATCGATTGGAAGAGGGAAACATTTTGAAGTTGTCCTGGTAATGAGGCCCGCTTGAAGTCTACTGTACTTTTTGTTCTTGAGAGGCTTTAGAGCACTGCCATAGAAAGAACATTAGGAGCGACTGAAGAGATGTAGAGATGTGGGATGAAACATTAATGATCTAGATGTCATGCACTTTTACACATTACCAAGGCACCACTGCACAGTAGTAAAACAGCAAGATGGAAAGCTAGAAGGTCAGTACTAAGTGGACCATTTAGACAGAAAGTCAAGCCATACAATACATACTTCTTCTTCCCAGAAGAAGATGTTTGGAGTTGAGTTATTAAGGCCGGACAAATCACCCTCAAATAATTGTCTGAAAAAAGAAAAGGGATTTTTCCTGGACCCAATAATCACTAATCACCCAATATCACTCTGACAATTAAAAAACTGGAAAGTGTGTTGTTGAACACACTTTCCACCGATATACAAGACATGGGAAATAAACCAAGCAGGGATGGTTCTAGAGGGGCCAGGAGGGGCAAATGCCCCTGTGAAAACAAGCTTGGACTCCCTTGTGGCCCCCCTAAATATAGAGTCTGAATAATTATAAACATGGTATTTTGCCTGTTAAAGCCTTCAATGCAGTGAAGAAAACTACAACAACAATGTTTAATGTAACTGGCCCCTCTAACAGTACAACTGGACCCTTCTTGGCCCCCCCAGTTGAACCGGTCTAGAACTGCCACTAAAACCAAGAGTCATTACAGTAAAATGAATACTTTATGAAAATGCTTCCATGGCCCAAGTGTGTCGTGAATTATCCCAGTTTTCCCTTTGTCCAAATACCACTAGCCTGAGAGTTTTAACAAAGATGCAGGCTAACAATGTAAACAACAGAGAATGTTCATGATCATTATTATTGGGTCCAGGAAGCTTTCAACTGAGTCCAGGAAGCCCCAGAAGACCTTCTCCATCGCCACGTCCACAGCATCATCCATTTTCCTGCTATTGATTGTATATTAGATCAGAAATAACATTTCTCAACATGACCCCCCCTTTCCATTAGCTGGGGCACAATAACATATTTTAAACTGTCACTTATAGAATTACAACGCAAACACACGTCCGTGCTGATATGCGACGCCTACACAGGGAACACCTTCGGAAATTCTAAAGGAATAACATCTTTTGGTATTCATGAGGTTTGTGTGCTCTCTTCTCAGTAGAGATGAGAGGTCTGATGTGTGACGATTTCAAACAGTCTTATCGCCTGTCACTGGCTTCAGGCTTGCTGAGTTGACAGAATGTAACCATCGAACCATGATGGTCGTTCCCAAGAAGGACACGGAAGGATGGGTTGGTATGTGTATGTACACACAATATGCATGAATACATGTGTGCATGTGCTGTAAAACATGGACACTACAGAATTTGTCTTCAGGTCTGAAGTGAAGCAGAAGGACATTTTCTTTGAACATAGTAAAATAATATCCACAACATGACATTAGATTATATTACTATTTACACATCACCACCTGTATACTACTGTATGTACTGTATTCATAGTCAAGCCTTTATTTCTTTCGATTTCTCTTTGATACAATACAGTGTTCCTCTGGGAGGGACTGTAACCCTGCCCTCACATACCACATGGAAAAACAGTAGCTGATTGTATGGACACTGCCACCTACACACACTATCTCTCTCTCTCTCTCTCTCTCTCTCTCTCTCTCTCTCTCTCTCTCTCTCTCTCTCTCGCACACACACACACGCACACACACCCACGCACGCACGCACACACGCACACACACACACACAGACACACACACACACACACACACACACACACACACACTAGAAAGTCATGAGATCCAGTATCTGCCAGCCCCCATCCACAGCCAGTTTTACACAGAGGAGAGAAATCCTATGAAGTCAGGTGATAAAAGGCAGAATGAAAAGAGAGAGAGAGAAACAGAGAGAGATGGAGAGAGGAGGAGTGTGGGGAGGCATATCAAATTGTTTCTCTGGGCTAAAGTTACCACCACACTATCAGGGCTAATTCTGGATACACTGTGGGGACCTGAAGCTCCGCTAAAATCCCATTCCATTTCAGAGCGCCATTATTTTACAGCTTTAATGGCGAAAAAAAGCCAGAAATCATCCTAGGTAAAACAGATTATCCAGACAGCTGAGAAGCAGGGTGACCGGGGGGTTCGGGTGAACAAGTGTTACTTTGAGAACCTCGGGCGAGGTTCCAAACCAGATTAGAAACTGTCATAGCTGCTGCATGGCAGATAGATAGATGTGTCCACTTACCCCCCCTTGCCCCACTCTTTCTCGTTCTGGCGTTATTTACCCCGAGTAACCGCTCCTTCTGGCCCCAGGAAGAAGGTCGACAGCAGCCCTGCTTCCCTGTGTTGTTTTTTTGTTTTATAGATTTTCTATTTAATATAGGTTGGAACATAATCCTCCCAATCTGGCGACCAGAATAGGATTCTACCCCACACTGGGAGCCGCAGCAACAGAGTGTACAGGATGTAAGGATATTTATCTATATCTATCTATAGGGGAGTCAGGTGGCTGAGCGGTGAGGGAATCGGGCTAGTAATCCGAAGGTTGCCAGTTTGATTCCCGGTCATGCCAACTGACGTTGTGTCCTTGGGCAAGGCACTTCTAAGGCACCTACTTGCCTCGGGGGAATGTCCCTGTACTTACTGTAAGTCGCTCTGGATAAGAGCGTCTGCTAAATGACTAAATCTAAATGTATCTATAACATATAGCAAATATTGCAAATACCCTCTAGGATCCCACATGTGCACACACACAAATACACACAAACACACACCCACGGCAGTAAAAGTTTACCATTGTTCCACTTTTACTTTGGAGAATAATAAAGAAAGCCCAACTCCCCCACACATTTTTTATGAAAGCACAAAGGACACAATCCTCATTATGTCTGTTTACCAAAACCATGTTCGAATCACTCCCCAAGGCAAGGTCTTGCGACTGCATGAATACCTTTTAGATACCTTTTAACCTGTTAGATAGAACAGGATTAGGTTAACTTCTGGTGTCATACCACCATTACCAATTAATCTGCCTCTACAGGACGTTTATTTTCAAAATACTGTAATTTTCATTTCACTTGGCTGGGCTTGGGCCAATGTGTCTACATCTCCTATAATATAAATGTTTTCCACCTGTATTCAGACCTGTTCCCTGCTGCTGAGCTACATCTCAATGTGTGTGGGAAGCAACACTTTCAAGACAAATGTTTTATTACTCAACTATGAGCAGATGCGGTCTATAAAAATGTACAGAGAACACAAGCACTTTAGGACTATGCTGCCTGAGTACTGGGTGTGCTTTGTGCTTCATCATGTGTGAAATAGAAGTTGTCTATCATCAGGACTTCAGGCATAGCTCCATGGTTTCATTAATCACTAATGGAAACCACAGAATGCTTATTCTATTACCTTGACTTGGGTTTGATGGCATGTTGGTTTGTCCTTTATGGTGTACCAGTTTAATGGCGTAGCATTCTGCTAAGTTTATGTTAGCATACTGAAATGTTGAATGTGGTGTGCATTAGGTTCACCCGTAGAGTTAATATGCATGATACTGAATATGGTTTTGGTCTTCCAAAAATCTTTATGTCTAAATATAAAGAAATGGCCCTGAAGCTCGAAGTTGATCAATTTGGGTCTGGTGATTGTTACAGAACTCCCATAAGTTAAAGCTCTGTTGAACCTGCAGAAAGAGACACACGCGCACACACAGACACACACTCACACACAGACAGATACATTGTCCACACAGAGACACACACTGTGGGCGTGTTGCCAAAAGCAAACCATAAGGCTTCATCTCTGGAGATCTGGCTCGCTCTGTGATGTAACATGTGTTTGTGTCCAACCATGAGCTGTGTCTGCCATATGGGCCAAATTGAAGGGGGGGGGCCGAGAGGGCTGTGTCTGTGTGAGTGTGCGTGTGTGTCTGTGTGTGTGGGGGGGTGGGCGGCATAGTGAAACATGAAAAGAACCGCGAGCCAGCTGAAAAGTGAGACCTGTTTGTTTGCCATGTTTTCCAGTAAGTGTGATCTACAGCGTGATTTACTTTCAAATGCAACTATTATCTTGAATGGGTCTGATAGTGACGACCCACCACACAACAACAAGTGGGAACGCACGGTCGGGACACATGATTCGAACCACCAAGAACATGGGGACGGACATGTGACTTTGGCGCGAGCCGTTACTTGAATGGACGTCTTTCGACGGACGTTTCATGGAACAAAGGCGTGCCGTCTCTTTGAAACATCGTTTGTGATCCGATTGTGCAGGAAACGAAACCGGTCAATCTGTTTCATATAGATCCTGTTCTGCAGCCTTCCTCTGTATCAAAGAAACTTTGAACTTCAGAAACAAAGAAACTGAAGGGGTGACCTTGACTTGTCGGTAACAAATCATTGTCAGTGAGCATGAAAGAGAGAGCGAAAAGAGTCGTAGTTGGTTGATGAAATAAAATGTTTTTTTTTTTTTTTCGTTGTCTTAGCCATGCAATCCAATATCTCTCATAACTGAGTGAGAACATTAGTTTGGGCACTCAGAGCTAAGTGGATAGTGTGCGTTCGAGGAGGAGTTATTAAGGATAATTTGGGCTCAACTGGGAAATAGAATGAGTAAGTCCACACAGGGGTTTGTCAACAGGGAGCATGTTCAAAGAGTCAGGGTCCTCAGGGGTTGTCTGCTAGTGTGTTTCACTGGGGATAGGCGTCACTGGAGACCGCCTGTTGGAGGCGATGTCCTAGATTCAACTCACACATCAACAAAATTAATGGTCTGTTTGATAAAAGAAAGTTAGCATTACCAATTCGCATTGCACCCCAACAAGTCACCTGGAGTCAGGTGGCTGAGCGGTTAGAGAATCGGGCTAGTAATCACAAGGTCGCTGGTTCGATTCCCTGCCATGCAAAAATGACCTTGTGTCCTTGGGCAAGGCACTTCACCCTACTTACCTCGGGGGAATGTCCCTGTACTTACTGTAAGTCGCTCTGGATAACAGCGTCTGCTAAATGACTGAATGTAAATGTAACAAGCAAAACACCACATAGGCTGTCTCACATCATGTTTCATCCTAATAAGCTTTGCGACACCACAAAATCACAAGTTCAATACAATAAGGATCACTGTTTTGCCACGGAAAGATTCAAACATGTTGGCCTGATTAAGTGTCTCGAGTCCTGAAGTACATTTCCCACTTGAAAGGCTGTCTGGATAAGGACATAATGCTAATTAGACACTAATAGAGTCTAAGACAGCCAAACAACAAACAAGAAGGTGCCATAATCAAGCGAGCAGTGAGATAATTGCTTCCTCTAAATTAGTCGGCCCATGACCCAATTTAACCGTGAGGGAGAAACCCGCCCACACAGTCACACAGCTTCTCATTTACCAAGACAACGCTCCACTGGCTCTGGCTGGGAGATGGGAACTAGTGATACGGTCCATGTTCTAACTGTAGATAGGATCTTGTGAAATGGTCCATGTTCTAGCTGACGAGTCTCTTATCTCAACGCCAGCAGGTGCCCCTATCTTCCTCCCATCTGTTTCTGCTGGTCGCGAACCAAAACATAAGCAGCCTGTGTTACCCAACGTTCTCCGAGAATGAAACACCGAAGCGCCAGGAAAGGGACGTGGTAAATATTTGATCCCTTTCCGCCAGGAAAGGGATCATGGTGACCTCCGGGAAGGACGAAGCTACTGCTTCAGTAACATGAAGAGACACTGATGGTCTCACTTGCTGACCCTCACTTTCTCTCTCTCTCTCTCTCTCTCTCTCTCTCTCTCTCTCTCTCTCTCTCTCTCTCTCTCTCTCTCTCTCTCTCTCTCTCTCTCTCTCTCTCTCTCTCTCTCTCTCTCTCTCTCGCTCTCTCTCTCTCTCTCTCTCTCTCTCTCTCTCTCTCTCTCTCTCTCTCTCTATTCTTCCTTGCCCTGGCTAGCTGAGCTGTGCAGACTGTTCCAGCTCTGGGCTCATGGTATGTTCTAACCCCAGTTATAACGAGGCCCTGAAGGGCTCAATTTCAGCGGCCACACGGGCCCAGCCTCCAGACTGCTAGAACAGTCTTTAAGTGAAGGCCACAACACAAACACTGTTCTTAAATGTGTGTTTTGTTACCAGATGCTGTGATATAAAAGATGGGTGAAAGCGGCCATGGTGACTAGGATAAAGAGCATATTTATTCTCTTTCTTTCTTTCCTGTCTGCCTTCTCCTGTTGATGGTACATATTTTCAGCCCACTGGTAGAGCACAACCCCCATCAATAATAAGTGAGAGCACTGAAAGGGTCCTTAAGACAGCAGCAGGAAGAAAGCCACAGTGACAGACGTCTGAGTTCAGAACGGATTCTCCTATTCAAACATCAGTACCACTTAGTTTTGTCAGTCTGGATGAGTGCAAGTCTGTACGTATAAGTGTAGTTACCAAGAAGGTGCTATTGTCATTCACCATGGATGGGCAGGTGACACAAGAGAAGGATAAGAGGGCCCTTCTAAGCCAAGACTGATTGTGAAGAGATTCATGGAATTCATTAAATGACGAATACTGTTGGCGCTTTTGCAAGAGTTGCATCATGACTGCTTATGAACTTCATTTGAACCAAATATTCACACACATGCAGTTTATAATCATGAACTTCACATTTAATAGAAAACAAGAAATGAATGTGGGCATGAATTAAATATTCTCAAATTAATCCAGTACTTGCTTATCTAATATTCATGACTTTATGTCACATTGATCAAGGGTCCCTCACTTGTTATCACATGTGAGTTGTATTAAGCTGTAATGGTGTATTCTGTGTATCACCTTCATTACCACTCAAATGAAACAAGCAACAGGAATATCAAACCACTGATGATCATAAAAAGAGGATTGCTATTTATTTGAAATGTTTGTACATCCATTAAACACAGTGTCTGGTGATTTGTCATGGCAAATGATTCATTTTCTTTTAATTTGAGTAAACATCAAATGACAGCTTAGTGAAATGTTCCCTCAAACTACTCACCATATTGATATCCTGGGAAGAGCAACTTCACATTCGCATTCGACAAGTCTCATGGAGCTTGTACAAGTCCAGTTTAGGGAATGCATTTGAGACTTGGCACCTTGAAAATGGTTGCACTGTGTTTTGGAATCTGTTCCAAGGCAAATCAATCTTTTTTCATGTGCTCTACTGAGAGTTTTCACTACATCTTTGAATCTAAAGTTTTTTAACACATTGACCACACAGCAATACCAACTTTCAGCTCGGCATTTCTTGCACTGGCTTAAAGAACGTGTGTACTGTGTCTGTGTGCACTGCAAAGTCAAGTTCAGGGTTCAAATTGTCCAAGTATGTTTATTTACAAGGCCAGTTCTCCCAAATATTGGAAATGAATCAAGTCGATGGGTTATTTCAACATGAAAGCAAAGCCCAAGAGGATATTTTTCGGGAGGTTATGTGCTTTTACAGAGCATATAATACCAGTCTGAAGAGAGATGGATTTATTCAGAATGCTGATGCTTGGTTACCATACACAATGCAGCAGTACTGTTGGATTTAAAGCATCCAGCTTGTTGTTGCAAAATCAGGATTTTGTGTGCTTGAACTCGTCACCCTTGCTACAGCAGACTCAACTCTCCAGCTTTAGCAAGAGAACAGTTTCATTTCAATAAAATCCCAACTACTTTCTTTTCCTTTAGTGCACTTGACAATGCCTTTTTTCAGTATTTAAAACATTCTTTAAGGCAACGTTCAATGAGTCAAGGCATTCTAACAGTAAGTGTGTGGGTGCAAACCCTGCCCTTGATGGGGTGTCAGGGAGACAGTGATGGAGTAAGCTTTCCTTTGTGGCGGAAGGGCATAAAAGCTGGAATATAAATAACTGTGGAAGGCCTCGTGGCAGATTTATACTCTCAATGGCCGTGTCTCTCAAGTGATGTTTTCTGAATCGGGTGTGATAGATGAGGAGGAAAACACAGATTCACACTCAGATGACAAGCAGCACGTTGTGTTAAAATGCATCCTAAAGCATTCTTCAAGGCTCTCGTGGACAGAGTTGAATTTTTCGAGCGAGAAGGAGATGGTGAGCATGCATTAGCCTGTTGACAAGTTTGCACGCGTATAAGATGGGCTTTCACACATGACTTTGTCCCCCCCCCCAAAAAAAAAGATCACAGAATTTGAATTTTTTTATCAGGTATACGGAAGAGGAAACATTCTGAATTTCAGTGCCTTTTGTTGTCATCGTTGGCCTAGATTTGTTATTTCTGTTTCGCAACAGTGCCTGTCTGACGGGCCACAATATGACCTTTAAAGTGTTTCTGCGAGAAGCCACGCTGCGCCTGCTTAGAGAGGCGCCATGTCTGGTTAAATGAAGAAGAGGATTTCAGGGCAACTGCTTGGAACCAGCAGTGTCAGCTTGCCCTCCAAGGCCATAGATCTCCCAACCTGATCAATGCGCTGCCACGCAATCAAACAGCCTTGCTGTCGACTGATTCTCCTCCAATATCTGCAATTCAAATATGTCTTTATCAGTGTGCCATGAGTGGATCGCCCACACCGCCTCTGTCTGACACTACTGACAGCTTAGCGCTGAGCAGAATTAATTTTTTGTTGCCTCAAACCAAAGTTCGCGTTTGTCAGAAAAAATCTGAATTTGTTTGACGAGTTTACGTTTTGATGACAGCTCTTGAATATTTGAACCATTTCCAATCACTCTAAAAAATACTTTTTTTCACAGTTTTCTGATCAAAGTTTGAAGAATTTCCAAGCCCACATCTTACAAATCCCAAACTGACTCAATAATGAGTGCACACAGTATGGTGCTGTGGTTGTTAAACCATTGACAGGGGAAAAAGATTCAGATTCTTGAAGTTGAGTACTGTATAAGCACTGTGCATTTTGTCCTGATTGCTCACATTGCTTTTCCCTGCATAAGAATACATGAATAATATTTCAGAACAATACAGCCACTCTACCCACTCTACTTTGGGCTACCTTTCCCGAAGAAAGATTGTCAACAAACGAGGGAACTGGCACAGTTTCTTTTGCGATGCTCTCTCACAATCTGGGACACATCTGGTGTAGGATTGATGCAAACATTGGAGTTTATTTGTGATTGCTTTTTAGAAAGGAACCTGCTTCTTGAACAGGTGCATACAAAAAAATATTGTTTCAATTTCTCAGTTCATGTACAGCAAAAATCATTAGGCCATTATTGGTGTTATTAATACAATCCTGAAACTGTGACATGGGTGAATTGGGTTTCTGTGGCACAATTTACACAAATCTGGAGATTTTGTTTTCTGGTGTACTTGTGTAACATGCCAAGAATGTACTTAAGTATTGTGGTTTAAGAATACTGAAGGAAAACATTGCTTTGCTTCATTTAAAGATAGTTCTAAAAAGTTGTTGAATATGTAGGTCTGTTCTTGATTAGATTCTGACTGAAATCCTGGACAGAATGCTGTCAGTTCATTTTTTTTTAATCATCGGTCAAATCTGAGAATATTCTTGTGGATGAACATTATTTCTCCATCAAAACAGTAAACATTGTGCTGAGTCGGTGGATTTTTTTAAAGGCTCGATTTCATCTCAACAAACATTTGATTCCAACATTTGGTTCATTGATCTAATGACTCCATGAGGACACTGTCCCTGCCCACAGCCAGCAGAACATCAACAAGCATTCTGCTGATGCCACATATTCTGTGCACAATATAATCACCAGAGCTGGGGTGACAAATTGCCAAAGACAGGCAGCATCACATATAGGCTACATGCTACACAGTACACACATGTACACTGTTGCATTATTGAGTCACTGATTGCATTCCCTCTTTGGACCAGTCTTTTTCCAACCAATACTTTCAATGACAGTTTCAAATCTTTCCAGGAGGCTTGGCTACCTTCGCAAATGCTTTCCAATCAAGCTGCATTGTGAAACACAAAGCATTTGGACATGTCTGTAAAGAAGCCCTGTTGTTTGCGACTCCTGGGTAACCACAGTGCCCTGAGTCTGAGTTAGGTCAACACCCTGCTGAAGCTAACCAAGCGTGTGTTCATGGGCTGTGCGATGTGAGCTCCTTCTCATTAGAAGTGCCCTCCAGCCCTGGGGGTGACACGCAGGAAGGCACAGTGCTGCTCGGTAATGGCTCCCTCTGGACCTTCGTCTCCACACCTCCACCAGGGGCGGAGTCACGCTGAGCACAGCCTGGGAAGCAGGAGACACAGCTAAGCTGCTTGGCAAAGAAAGAAACAATCATTGATGATTAGGTCTTTCTGTCAAGGGCCCTGGAGGCGCCCGAAGGGGAGAGAGTGTTGTAGTGAAAGCAGAGATCCGGCTGCAGATGAACGGGGATCCTGAACGACCCCTGACAAGGAGAGGAATGCTCACACACAATTCCGATTTTTTCACGAGAATCTTTCCTCGGGGAGGCCGTCTCGCACGAGCTGTGAGAGATATTGTCTGGTGTCGGTGGAGGTAACAAAGGTCTCCCCCCTTGGATAAGAAGCTAAAAGTGCTGCGGAAGAGGTTCAAGCTGGGTTTAGAGTCTTTCATGTGAAGCCTCAGTTGAAGGCTGTCTATTGTGAGCCTGAGGAGGTTTCAAACAGAGGCCACACACCCACCTGGCCTCGGTTACGGAGCTGAGATCCAGATGACAGGTGACACATCTGGATCAGGATCTAAGCTGGGCTGTGGCTCTGGAGAAGCGGGTTGGGATCACTCTGATGGTGCTGGTGTCTTTGGCACATCCTTCAGGCGGTTAATCACAGAAGCGTTACCCGAGTTCACCTTTCCTCAAAGCCCTGTAGAGATCGATCAGGTCAAATGTGAAGGAACAGAAGTCCATGGTGAAGACTGAGTATGCTGTCAAGGTCATGAGACTGTTCGGTCACATGAGAAGGAAAAAGAGGGCAACTGACTGGCATTATGGTCAATTGTATGATTATAAGATGTACTGTTCAACACCAGTTTTTTTGTAACCATTTTGCACACTGCATGTCAGCTACAGCCTCATATGAAAGAGGTGACGATTTGAGAAACACTTACAGACCTGAATCCAAAATTATTTATTTCTGGCTGAAGTAAAAAAAAAAAGAATTGCTCAAAAATTACCAGTAGTCTTGTTCAAGACATTGGCTGTACTGCTATAAAGTCATGATTCCTGCACTCATGAATATTACTATGAAGCGTTCATGTCTCCGACTATCCAACTGAAATAGAAAGCTTAAAAAGTAGGACAGTTACCATTGGCTACACAAAGGCATTCTTTTTAACATATAGGATGTTGAATAGTCAAGGGATGCTGGTGAGGCCCTGTAAATGTGATCACCAAACCAAACACACCCTGGGAAAACACCAGAGCCCCCCCTTCAAGCTGAATTATTGACGTCCAATGATAACATAGTCCTGAGAGAATAACCCTCTGTCAAAGCAGGGTTAGTAGATCAATCCCCTGTTAATGAGCTTTGGAGGAAAACGTAATCTGTATTATTTTCTTTTAAGACGGAGACAGTGACCGTGGAAGTCTCCTGGGAATGCACAGCTTGCTGAGGTGGAAAAGTTGACATCAAGGTTGTTTTTTTTCTCATGCTTGACAATCTGTCCTTTGAATCCGGTTTGGATTGGTGTCAGAGGTGGATAGAATCTCAGGAGGTTATTTTCCAGCCAATAACCAGCTTCATTCAACTCTAGTGAGACAGCGAAAAAACGTGTTTAACGCTAGCTATTGACGTCGCTGTAGTTGAAGTAAGAAGATTAGGATTCTCAAAACTCAGGTAAACAGGTATTATTTCCGGCAAAAAACCTTTCCGTGAAAGTATGTATAATACGACCTCTGACCTTCTCAGTGAGCTGTACAATTTGTAATCAAGGGGCTTTACTTGAATGTGCTGAACAACACATTAGAATGTTTAACTGAAACTCCAACTGAAACGCCAACTGAAACTCTAACTGAAATGTGGCTATAATTGTGGACCCCCTGTTGTGCTACTTAAAATCCTCTTAGGACCCCACAATGAGGAGCTGTTGATGATACATGGGTGAACACTGACACCTGCTGGATAGCATGGGAAACCCATTGAGCCTCAAAATATTTCCACAACCCTCTCCTCTGTCCTGAATACAATATGACTGTAAGAGCCAATATTTTCTCATCAAGCGTGTGAACTTCAATTACAGTTTCAGGGTGTCAAACTTGTTTTTTGATATCCACTAGTATTTTTTTTTTTGGGGGGGGGGCTGCTAGTTAAACAACCTGTCAACAGCCATCCATCGCTTCTCTGTCTGCAAGGGTTTGGGTAATGTGAGAGTGGGTGTGGGGTACCTTGCTGAAGGTTATGAGATGGGAAGAGGCATTGAAGCTTTACCCAGAGGCGTGATTTAGAAGCTCATTCCCGAACCACTCACTGAAACAAGTTTGACAGGTTTTTGCACAAGCTGTTTTTAGACTCTCCGTGTGTTAGGCGACAATCCAGTCCTCAGGATTTCTTAACAACTTGATTATATACATAACATTGCAAAACTTTGTACAATCCTTTTATTATACAAGTACTTGAAACTATATTTAAATATCTAGATATATGTATATAACATTCTGTACATTGGTAAATGTACACAAATGTACATCATGGCTGATTTGTTAAATAATACTTATATTTTCTCTCAGGACAAAACTGTCGGCACTGGTTGTGTGGGTCCTGACATAAACAGTGTACATTTTTATCCCAGCTATCAGTGTGCAGTCCATATCTTTTAGGAGTATAAAACTATAATCTAACTATCCAACTATTCTTGATCGTTTGTCCTTTAACTTTCTGTGTTTTTCAATCCAAAAAATGTCACTTTCACAGAATCTTTTTTAGATGCTGTCACTTTAAGAAGGGCATCTGTTGCTGAATATACATCTTCTATGATCAATAGAGACAGAAACAGATGTGTGGGGATCAACACCATCACATTCTAAGCATTGTGCCCATGTAAGCCAGGCAACTGTAAGGCGGTATGGTAGTGTTGTCATATTTCTACAGGACCAGCTGTCACTCATTAGTGCATATTCACATCCAGCGGGCGCTACTGTAGGTGCCGCCTGATGGTGTGGACTGGCCCTGCGTTTGGATGTTGTTCAGAATAACGTCTCTGTTGGAAGTCTCAGAGATCCCACTGTCTGCAAAAACAAACCGTGCACACACGCACACAACAACACACACACACACCAGTGTTTAGATCATATTTTGTGAACCTAGTTATTTTTGACATGAATAAAGGGTGAAATAAATATGTAAAACACACCACTGCCATTGGTGGTCGCATCACTAATGAGGGAGGGGCTTTGAGAGGGGGAGTTTAGAGGAACGTTGGTTGCCGAGGTTACAGACTGCTGCTTGACGCGGTGGGTTGCTGTGCGACTCCAGTCTGTGGAGGAGAGAGGGTGTTATTACTGGAGTGTCTAACCGACTGTCTGTCTGCCTGTCTCACTGTGTGTCTATCTGTCTGCCTGTCAGTGAAACAGTTCACACCTGAGTTCTCAGCCAATCGCAGCCTCCCACAGCAGAGGAAAGTTCTCCACTGCTTCCGAACACTGTCCTTCACAGCACAGTGGAACACAAAGATAAAGAAGCCTACAGAGAGAGAGAGTGAGAGAGACAGAGAAAGAGAGAGAGAGTGAGAGTGAGAGAGAGAACGTTGTTAGGTTACTGGCACCAGCACAGTAAATACAGCATGTGTGTGCGCCCGCGTGTGTGTGCGTCTCACCCTGCAAGGAGTTGAAGATGGTGAAGAGGTAGATGAAGGGCAGGTAGAGGTCTCCCCAGGCGAACAGAGCAAAGCCCCAGGTGAGGCCCAGCAGGATGATGAGGCCGGCGATGCTGCGCAGGTCGGACATCAGGCCCCTGTTGGGTGCCACGTTCTGGGGGTTCTGCTTCTTGACCCGTGCCAGCTGCACCATCACAACGATGAACACCACCACGCTCAGCACAAACACCAACAGGAAGTAGGCCACCACACCCACGTAGAACACTAGGGTGTTCCGGATCCAGCAGCTGGGAGAGAGACACACACACGCATACAAATGCACACGCAGACACACACGCACACAGACACACACACACAGAGATGGTTACCATCCTAAGCCACTCTACTGTGAGAACCCTGCTGACAGAAGCAATGTTGCAGCGCCAAAACTCACAAGTCATCCGTTGAGCCGTCTGTGTATTTTCCATATGTCACTATACCATAATTGTCCTTGTCCACCGCTATCACCACGACAACTACCACAAGGGGGAGTCCTGGATATAGAAAAAAAAACACACAAAAAAACAGACTCGCATCAAAAAGTATGTGAAAAAGTCCGTGAAAAAGAGTGCACAGTTGTGGGATTTGTAGTTTTCCCAGCCGTCCTCACCCCAGCCCAGCAGGGAGAGCTTGAGCATGTATCTGCTGAGGTAGGGCGTGAACACCCTCACGACGCTCAGGTACATGTGGAGCGCCTCCAGCCCCGTCCAGGTGAACGAAGTCAACAGGAAGTAGTGCAGGAAGAAGGCAGTGCTGGTGCACAGGCCCGTGGCGGGGTAGAGGGCGAGCCAGCCGTCCAATAGGAAGAGCAGGTTGAGCAGGAGGAGGGACAGACACAGCTGGATCAGGATCTTGGAGGGGGTGTCGCGACGCAACTTCCTGTGAGGAAGATGGAGATGTTGTCGACATGACAAAGGGAGAGAGGAAAAACTAATACAGAATAAAAGAAAGAAGAGTAGGAATAGAAGAATGAGAGATAGAGATAGAGATAGAGATAGAGATAGAGATAGAGATAGAGGAGAGAGAGAGAGAGAGAGAGAGAGAGAGAGAGAGAGAGAGAGAGACGAGCAGCCTTACTGGAAGGAGAGGTAGGTCAGCAGGGTGACGGACAGGAAGATGGCTGAGAGGCCACAGCCGATGTAGGTGATGAAGGTTAGGATGAGAGCCTGCTGCTTGTCCCTGACACCCTGGTCCGTGTGTTGAGACAGGTCCTGTACAGAGGTACCACACACACACACACAAACATTCACACACACATACACACACACAAATGAATGCCTGTATGAAAGCACGCAGGACAAACGACACACACGCAGGTTCACACTCGTGAGTGAACACTGACCAGCAGTATAGCAAAGGAGGTGAGGTGATTGCAACTACAGGTGGTGTCTTCGTCTGTGGTGTTGACCAGAGAGCAGCCAGTAGAGTTCCATCCCCCTGCAAAGTCTGAGCACAACATGGACAATGTCACCATGACAACAAAGCTGGCTCAACCAGGAGGACAGGAAGTGACATGTAGTGACTTCCTGCTCACGCACCATTCAGAGTGAAGTCCCAGAACACACAGGAAGCCGTGAAGTTTCCCTGAAGAAAGAGGAAGTCAGCACATCAGACATCAGCCTCAGAAACACACACACACATACAGTACACACTCACACACTCACACACGTACACACACACACATATATACATATGCACACACATGCACAGACACACACACATACACACACATATACACATGCACACACTCATTCACACACACACTCTCTCTCTCTCTCACACACACACACAGGCAACTCACAGGGGGGTCGGTGTTTCTCAGGGTGAACTTGATGTTTTCTCTCAGTCCACTGATTGACAGGTTGGCCACACTGGAGCCCAGAACAGGACTGATGACCTTCCGCTTGCCCAGACCTCTGTCCTACGCACGGAAGAGGGGGAGAGAGGAGTCTAACTGTTTACTAATTCTCTAAGACACCTTGATAGAAAACGAAAGGCAGAGAGAGGGAGAGGAAGAGGATAGGAGAGAAAGAGAGAGAGAGGAGAAAGAGAGAGGGGAGAGGTTATAGGGAGAGAGGACACAGAGAGAGAGAGAGAGAGAGAGAGAGAGAGAGAGAGAGAGAGAGAGAGAGAGAGAGAGAGAGAGAGAGAGAGAGAGAGAGAGAGAGAGCAGATACCTGGAAGAGATTGGCATTCTGGTAGAATGTGAACTGGACTCTGTTGGCCAGCAGCTGTTCCTGAGGACTCAGGCCTTCAGTCAGGGAGGAGGGCAGAGACACAGATCCCATAGGAGACACAGACCTCTTGGACCGCCCACCCGCGCTCACCTGGAGGACACACAAACATCCCAAGATCAGGGGCAAGACACCACTGATGATGACCACACATGCTTGCACTCAACAAGCAAAGAGCATGTGGTATCAAGGAGGGCAAGTATAAAGGTGATGTGTGATGCTGGTGCAGTGTTACCTGCAGGCTATTAGGACTGGAGATGCTAAAGGAGGCTCCCTGGAAGCTGGTCCCATCCACTCTGGTGACAGCTAGAGCCAGAGAGGCAGTCGACAGGACCCCGCTGTTCCCTTCAAAGTCCAGCTTCAGCCCAAGACTGTCCACAGCTTTTACCAACCTGGGGAAAGGGATCGAGAATGTGTGTGCGAGTGTGTTCAATTGTGTAACTGTGTGAGTTCAAGTGTGTGGGGATGTGTTTCAGTGTGCGTGTTCGAGTGTGCACACAGGTGTGCGTTTTCAAGACGATCATGTTAACCTGTTAGCAGAAGCTGAAATGGCTGTGGGGTCGGCAACCATCAGGTTGCTGATGACTGTGAGGGCCTTCTGTCCCACCGACTTGGAGACACTAGGACCCTGCAGAAGCTGCTCTAGCCTGCTCACCACCAGCTCCACCTGCAGTCATCAAAGACAGCTCACAGTTACTCTGACCCCACACACAGCTCACAGTACTCTGACCCCACACACAGCTCAGTAGGGTCACGGTTTTAACAGCCAACAGCTTTCAGTCCTCTGGTTACCCATGACAAAGGAGGAGGTGGTGACAATGTGTTTCAAGTTTATTACCATTTGTAACAAGTACAGGTTCAGGTACATTGGAATTATTTGGTCCTGCTCCTCTTGACATCACCTAGTGGCCTATCTAAACCATTAATACATAATCTAAACCTATAATAAATAATCTAAATCTATAATAAATAATCTAAATCTGTAGTAAGTGGTGTGCTCTGACCTGGGAGGAGTTGAGCTGGCCCTGAGTCATCTGAGACAGCTGGTCTGCTTCCTGTTCCTGCGCTGTACCGCCCGAGGTGGGCGGGGCTGTGGCTGTAGTGGGTGTGGCTGAGACGGTGGTGGGTGGAGCTGTGACAATAGTGGGGGGAGTCTTGGTTGTACTGGTTGCAGTTGTTACTGTAGTGGGCGGAGGTGTGGCTGTGGTGGGAAGGATTATGGCTGTCTTGGGTGTGGTTGAGGTTCTGGTTGGTTCCGAGACATTTTTGGACGGAGTTGTTTGGAGAGGTTCTCTGGTTGTGTTCGGGTTAATGATCGGGACAGCAGTGGTTGCGTTGGGGCTGATGTCAGCGTCTGTGGGCCTGATAGGGTTGTAAATAGTAGATGAAGGGGCGACTGTGGTTGTGTTGATGCTGGAGTTAAAGTCAGCTGTTGTGTTGGGGTTGGAGATGGGGACATCAGCGGTCACTGTCGTTGTGTTTTGGCTGGTTTGGGCGGTTGTTGTGACTGAGCTGTTGTCAGACACAGATATGGTGGTGGGGGTGTGGTTTCCATTAACAGTGGTATTGCCAGGGGTATCAGTTGTGTAGTTTACGGTTGCACTACTGGGGTAAAATGTTGTGTTGTAAAATGATGCACTATTGGGAATTGTTGTGTTGTCTGTTCTGTTGTCAGGACCTTTTGTGGTGTATCCGGTTGTGTTGTCAGGCATAGAAGTTGTGTTGTGTAGTGTTGTGTTAACAGGGGTAATTGTTGTGTTGCCAGAGGTAGCTGTTGTATTGCCAGGGCTAGTTGTTGTGTTACCAAGGCTAGTTGTTGAGTTGTTTGGGGTAATTGTTGTGTTGCCTGGGGTCGCTGTTGTGTTGCCAGGGCTAGTTGTTGTTTTGCCAGGGGCATTTGTTGTGTTGCCTGGGGTAGCTGTTATGTTGTCAGGGCTAGCTGTTGTGTTGCCTGGGGTAGCTGTTGTGTTGTCAGGGCTAGCTGTTGAGTTGTTTGGGGTAATTGTTGTGTTGCCTGGGGTAGCTGTTGTGTTGTCAGGGCTAGCTGTTGTGTTGCCTCGGATAATTGTTGCGTTGCCAGGGCTAGCTGTTGAGTTTCCTTGGATAATTGTTGCGTTGCCTGGGGTAGCTGTTGTGTTGTCAGGGCTAGTTGTTGTGTTGCCTGGGATAATTGTTGCGTTGCCAGGGCTAGCTGTTGAGTTGTTTGGGGTAATTGTTGTGTTGCCTGGGGTAGCTGTTGTGGTGCCAGGGGTAGTTGTTGTGTTGTCAGAGCTAGCCGTTGTGTTTCCTGAGATAATTGTTATGTTGCCAGGGCTAGCTGTTGAGTTTTTTGGGCTAATTGTTTTGTTGCCTGGAGTAGCTGTTGTGTTGTCAGGGCTAGCTGTTGTGTTTCCTGGGATAATTGTTGCGTTGCCAGGGCTAGCTGTTGAGTTGTCTGGGGTAATTGTTGTGTTGCCTGGGGTAGCTGTTGCGTTGCCAGGGGTAGTTGTTGTGTTGTCAGGGCTAGCCGTTGTGTTTCCTGAGATAATTGTTATGTTGCCAGGGCTAGCTGTTGAGTTTTTTGGGGTAATTGTTTTGTTGCCTGGAGTAGCTGTTGTGTTGTCAGGGCTAGCTGTTGTGTTTCCTGGGATAATTGTTGCGTTGCCAGGGCTAGCTGTTGAGTTGTCTGGGGTAATTGTTGTGTTGCCTGGGGTAGCTGTTGCGTTGCCAGGGCTAGCTGTTGAGTTGTCTGGGGTAATTGTTGTGTTGCCTGGGGTAGCTGTTGTGTTGTCAGGGCTAGCTGTTGTGTTTCCTGGGATAATTGTTACGTTGCCAGGGCTAGCTGTTGAGTTGTTTGGGGTAATTGTTGTGTTGCCTGGGGTAACTGATGTGTTGTCAGGGCTAGCTGTTGTGTTTCCTTGGATAATTGTTGCGTTGCCAGGGGTAGCTGTTGTGTTGTCAGGGTTAGCTGTTGTGTTGCCTGGGATAATTGTTGCGTTGCCAGGGCTAGCTGTTGAGTTGTTTGGGGTAATTGTTGTGTTGCCTGGGGTAGCTGTTGTGTTGCCAGGGTTGGCTGTTGAGTTGTTTGGGGTAATTGTTGTGTTGCCTGAGGTAGCTGTTGTGTTGTCAGGGCTAGCTGTTGTGTTTCCTGGGATAATTGTTACATTGCCAGGGCTAGCTGTTGAGTTGTTTGGGGTAATTGTTGTGTTGCCTGGGGGAACTGATGTGTTGTCAGGGCTAGCTGTTGTGTTTCCTTGGATAATTGTTGCGTTGCCTGGGGTAGCTGTTGTGTTGTCAGGGTTAGCTGTTGTGTTGCCTGGGATAATTGTTGCGTTGCCAGGGCTAGCTGTTGAGTTGTTTGGGTTAATTGTTGTGTTGCCTGGGGTAGCTGTTGTGTTGCCAGGGTTGGCTGTTGAGTTGTTTGGGGTAATTGTTGTGTTGCCTGGGGTAGCTGTTGTGTTGTCAGGGCTAGCTGTTGTGTTTCCTGGGATAATTGTTACGTTGCCAGGGCTAGCTGTTGAGTTGTTTGGGGTAATTGTTGTGTTGCCTGGGGTAGCTGTTGTGTTGTCAGAGCTAGCTGTTGTGTTGCCTGGGGTAATTGTTGTATTTCCAGGGGTAGTTGTGTTTTGCTGTATTATGTTGCTAGGGGTGATTGTTGTGTTGCCAGGAGTCCAAGTTATGTTATCAGTGGTAGAAGTTGTGCTTGAAAGTGTTGAATTGTCAGGGGTGGTTGTTGTGTTACCAGGGGTCGAAGTTATATTGTCATGTGTTGTGTTGTCCGGGGTAGTGGTTGTGAAGTGTAGTGTTGTGTTGTCAGGGATAGTTGTGTTGTAAAGGGTGGTTGAAGTGTTGTCAGGTGTAAAAGTTGTGTTGGGCAAGGTTGTGTTGCTAGGGGTAATTGTTGTATTGCCAGCAGTGGAGGTTATGATGTCAGGGGTAGAATTTGTGCTTGAGAGTGTTGAGTTGTCAGGGGTAGTTGTTGTGTTGTTGGGGGTAGCTGTTGTGTTGTCAGGTGTAGAATTTGTTTCATGAGGTGTTGTGTTGTCAGGGGTCGTTGCTGTGTTGTTTACTGTTGTTTTGTCTGGGGTGGTTGTTGTGTTGTGAAATGTTGTGGTAGGCGTTGTGATGTCAGGGGTAGAAGTTGTGCTGTGTAGTTGTAGTGTTGTGTTTCCAGGGGTAGGCGTTGTGATGTCAGGGGTAGAAGTTGTGCTGTGTAGTTGTAGTGTTGTGTTGCGAGGGGCGGTTGTTGTGTTGTTACGGGTAGCTGTTGTGTTGCCAGGGGTAGTACTTGTGTTGTCAGGGGTAGTTGTTGTGTTGTCAGGGGTACTTGCTGTGTTGTCAGGGGGAGAAGTTGATCTATAACCTGTTGTGTTTAATTGGAATGGAGAGTTGGTGCTTGTAGTCATGCTGGCGGAAGCAGTGGGCAACTGTGTTGTGTTGAGCTTTGATGCCTCAGTGTGCGTAGCAGGTTGCTGTGTTGTGTTAGCTGGTTTCAGGGGGGTGATCTCCATGGGAGATATGCTGGTCCTGTCTGCATTCTTGCTAGTTGTAGCATTCTCAGAATTAGGCTTGGTGAATGTGGGCTGTGGGCTGGGATTGGCTGAGACAGGATCAGGGGGAGGGCCAAGGCAGCTGTCCGTCAGGAGCATAGCAAGAGTCTCTCCTTTTTGACTGTGGAGAGAACAACAGAGATACACAATGACCTCCAGCATGAAAATTTGTTTTTAACACAAAGGCTGTTTGAGCCCAGCCCTGTTAGCTGGAAGAGTAACACAACACTAGCCAGCCCAGTCACACCCAACACAGCTCTGCTGTTGCATCAGCCCTGTGCTTTCAGACAGTCAAGGTCACGGGTTAATATACCTACTGTAGAGTGTGTATTGTGTGTTTCTGTGTGCGTGTGCATGTGTGTGCTGTGTGTGTGTGTGTGTGTGTGTGTGTGTGTGTGTGTGTGTGAGAGAGACTGACCAGGGCAGCAGGGGGGGTGACTGGCACATCTGAGCGTAGCTGAGGGGGGTGTAGCCCCAGGTCAGTTTGCTATTCAGTACACCAAGGGAGCCACACAGCACTGAGAACACACACACACACACACAGAGAGTCATACACAGCACTGAGAACACACACACACAGTCATACACAGCACTGAGAACACACACACACACAGAGTCATACACAGCACTGAGAACACGTACACACCGAGTCATACACAGCACTGAGAACAGACACACACACAGTCATACACAGCACTGAGAACACACACACAAAGGATCACACACACAGTCTGCACAATACAAACATACACATACAAACACAGATGCATGTACTAACCCATGCGCATCACAGGTCTATCGTATATGATGTTTGGGTTGTTGTTGAGGAGTGACTTAATAACGTCAGTAAAGCTACATATATCCTGCACAGGCTCAGACAACTGCAGCAAGACCATACAGCTGTACAACCTGACAGAGAGAGCGAGAGAGAGAGACAGAGAGTGTGAGAGAGAGAGAGGGGGAGAGAGAGAGAGAGAGAGAGAGAGAGAGAGAGAGAGAGGGGGGGAGAGGGGGAGAGAGAGAGAAAGTGAGAGAGAGAGAGAGAGAGAGAGAGAGAGAGAGAGAGAGAGAGAGAGAGAGAGAGAGAGAGAGAGAGAGAGAGAGAGAGAGAGAGAGAAAGTGAGAGAGAAAGTGAGAGAGAAGGGAAGAGAATAGAAGAGAGTAAAGTAAACAGAGAAAAACCAAAATTTAAATATAATATGCATACCCTACACAATAACAAGAACACACACACACACACACACACAATGTTCTACCTAATGTCTGTTCCATGGCACTCCAGGTGAACTGCCTGCAGAGACAACACGATTAATTATTATAATAATTGTACTGGTCATCAACAAGAACTTCAAGGATTATACATATGTTAAACATGACTGTTTGTATGTACTCAACATCTTGGACATGTTTACTACCTGATAGAGCCTTGAAACCAAAGAATATCCTTCACACAACGACCTGATGAAACAGAAGGATGGAACTGAGTTAGACGTGTGTGTGTGTGTGTGTCTGGGTTACAGGGCTCGATGTGTGTGTGTGTCCGGGTTACAGGGTTGAATGTGTGTTGTTGTGGTCTTACAGTGGTAGGTTGTTGCAGGGTGAGACTTTATTGAGGTTGGACATCTGCAAGACAAAGACAGAGATCAGGATGACTCACAACAGTACTGATCACACACACACACATACACATACACAACACACACACACGGAATACAAAACTGAACAACATCCACAAACAACTAATACACACATATCTTACCATGGTTTCTATGTGACTGGCCGTGATGTTGGGACTGGTGATGTTGATGCTGAAGGCATACAAGCCGCCTGGGTGGAGATGATAGAGGGAGAGAGAGGAGAGTTCACACAGGGCTACGGAGGACATTCATGGTACGGTTACTAAGCACTGAAGTGGCTGTTTATCATGAGGACGTCACAACACAGTTAACCGAGAGATCTCTTCTGTAGACACAACTCTGACAGGAGGCTTACTTGGGTTGTTGCAGAAAAAAGAACAGTTGCAGGTTTGTTGTTCCATGTTGCCTGAAACACACACACACATTGACAAACACACACACACCGACACAGACGCAGTTAACGACAGTTCACGGATACTCACGGATAAAAATGCTGAAGGGTGCTAATGCTCAGTGTGTGTGTGAGTCAGCACTCACGCTCGCAGGACTGATTGGGCGGTACGTATGAGTGCTCTGGACGAGATCCTGGGTCGAGTAGCGAGCTGGAGAGATAAACACACACAGGCATCACAGACACACACATAAACATGACACATACACACACATAAATCTGTATACGCACACATTTGAGACTGCAAACACACTCCTCCCCATCTTACCAAGTGAGGTCGGTGTGTGTGTCTGTTTGACAGACGTCTTCCAGAGGAGAGGACGAGGTGCACTTCACAAACCCTCCGTTAGAGGGCGCCGTGTCCATACACAACCCACGCCCTGACACAACATTCCAGCAATGAGAAAGCAATGATCTTATTAGATTGTTATGATAATGTGTTATCAGGTGAGTTTGGGTTACAGTACTGCATACAAATGTGTGTTTTGGTACCTGATGTGTGCATGATTGTGTACATTAAATTTACATTTAGTCATTTTAGCAGACGCTCTTATCCAGAGCGACTTACAGTAAGTACAGGGACATTCTCCCTGAGGCAAGTAAGGTGAAGTGCCTTGCCCAAGGACGCAACATTATTTTTCACAGCCTGGGATCGAACCGGCAACCTTCTGATTACTAGCCTGATTCCCTAAATGCTCAGCAACCTGACTCCCTGATATCTGACACATATACTGTATGTGTGTATTGTTTTTGTGTGGGTGCGGTGCCTGTGTGTGAGTGTGTGCGGGAGTGTTTGTGTGTGTTCGTCTTTGGTTGTGTGTGCATGTGTGCATATGTGTGAATGTGTGTGTTTGTGCGTGTGTGTGAATGAGTGTGTGTGCGTGCAAGTGTGTATACGTGGGAACGTGTGTGTGTGAATGTATATGTGAATGTGTGCATGCGTGTGTGTGTGTGAATGCGGGTGTGAATGTGAATGTGTGTGTAGCGCCCCTCACCAACTCTCTCCACCTCCCCCAGGACTGTCACCTGCACCCCAGCCCCGCCCCTCTGCAGAGCTGCCTTCACACTGCAGACAGAGACCGTCTGGCTGAGCTGCAGCAGCACACTGCAGTTAGATCTCCTGCACGCACACACACACACACACACACACACACACACACACACACACACACACACACACACAGAGAAGAGTCAGACAAGAGCAGAAGGGTGTGAGACAGTAAACAAAACTCACAATGATCCCTCTGGAGCAAACATTCACAGCACGCACACGCACACACAGTACCTTATGTCTTGTTTTTTGTCACAGGTCACCTCCATCCCCTGAAACAGATGGGAGCGCGTCAGAAAACAGGGTCAACCTTTGTTGAACTTTACATTTCAGAAGACAGTGGAACAGTGAATGTTAGATTGAGGCCAGTTCATGACAGGGGATGATGAAGCAGTTCTGAACCTGCATGTGTCCCTGGCACATCAGCAGACTCTCTCCTGATGAGGACCCAGGAGTCACGCTGGCGTTGGCAGACCCCGAGCCCAGCCCACAGGCTCCGGTTGTAAACAGACCAGCCACCTGGAGAGAGAAATCCTGGGTGAGAGGGTGAGGAGGTAGGGGCAGGGGGCAGTTGCAAGGGCAGAGGCAGGCTCAGGGGTAGGAGGCAGGAGACTAGGGCATGGGCATGTCAGAGGGGCAGTTTCAGGACCCAGGGTAATGGGTGATGAATAGCAGCAGTAAAACAGAACAGGTGGCACTTTGGGCTGTTGCTCCGATCACACCATTGCATTCATCCAGCCCTACCCAGTTTAGGATGTCTGCCTCGCTCTTATTGGCTCCTGTGGCCTCGACGTCAATCAGCACCCAATAGAAGGCTGCTGTGGAGTGAATACAGGAAGTTGTGAGGAAAACAGCATCAATCATTTTGATAGGTTGAATGGGGGGGGGTTTACTCACTCTGATTGGAGCAGAGCTGTGTGAGGTTGCAGTGCACCAGTGGAGACTCTGTGGTTGAATAACAGTACAAAGTCACAAACACGCATCAAAACTGAGCAGGGGACTTCTGCAGTACACATTATATGATTGTAGCTTTGTTGTAGATTGACAGGCATCACATACATGTATGAACAAAACTAACATGCATGGCACAAACATAAAATTTGAGGAACACTGCTCACCTGTTGACATTGTTGTTATCGATGTTGGAGGTGTGGTGGAGAAATAAGGACTTTGAATAAAAGTGGCTGAATTGGTTGTGGGGGGCAGGGTTGACGATGTGGGTGGGGGTGGGGTTTCAGTGCTAGCTGAGAGATAATTGGTTGAGCTGGTCGTAGGGGGCAGGGTTGATGATACTGGAGGGGGAGGGGTTTCAGTGCTAGCTGAGATCTGATTGGCTGATCTGGTTGTAGGGGGCAGGGTTGACGATACTGGTGGGGGTGTCGTTTCAGGGCTAGCTGAGATGTTATTGGCTGAGCTGGTCATAGGGAGCAGGGTTGACAATACGGGAGGGGGTGGGGGTTCAGTGCTAGCTGAGATCTGATTGGCTGACCTGGTTGTAGGGGGCAGGGTTGACAATACTGGTGGGAGCGGGGTTTCAGTGCTAGCTGAGATGTTATTGGCTGAGCTGGTCATAGGGGGCAGGGTTGACAATATGGGAGGGGGTGGGGTTTCAGTGCTAGCTGAGATCTGATTGGCTGCCTTGGTTGTAGGGGGCAGGGTTGACAATGTAGTTGGGGTTTCAGTGCTAGCTGTGATCTGATTGGCTGACTTGGTTGTAGGGGGCAGGGTTGACAATGTAGTTGGGGTTTCAGTGCTAGTTGTGATATGATTGGCTGATCTGGTTGTAGGGGGCAGGGTTGACAATGCGGGAGGGGGTGGGGTTTCAGTGCTAGCTGAGATCTGATTGGCTGACTTGGTTGTAAGGGGCAGGGTTGACGATGTGGGTGGGGTTTCAGTGCTAGCTGAGATCTGATTGGCTGACTTGGTTGTAGAGGGCAGGGTTGACGATGTGGGTGGCGGTGAGGTTTCAGTGCTAGCTGTGATCTGATTGGCTGAGCTGGACATAGGGGGCAGGGTTGGCGATGTGGGTGGGGGGGTGGTTTTCGTAGCAGTTGATAGGAGATTATCTGAGCTGGCCTTAGGGGGCAGGGTTGAGTCAGGTGGGGGTGTGGCTTCAGGACTAGCTGTGATGAGTTCTGTGATTCCATTAGCTGTCAGGGTTGAAGTGACTGTTGCAGAAGCTGGTGTGAAATTGGTGTTGGTTGGGTCATAAACTGAACTGTGATTGGTTAATGCTATTATTGATGGAATGCTGGCTGTTGGTGGATCTATCGTAGTTGAGGGCGCAGTTGTGATGGTGCTGGTTGGAGGCAAGTCTCTTCCCTGCCCTACAGTACTGGCTGAAAAGGAAAAGTAATTTACTCAGGACTGCACTGACACCCAGTAGAGGGCGCTCGTGTTCACACACTCTCACACAGGAAGACATGTGCAGAGACACACACACACAAAGAAGACTCACACACAAACATATACATAGCAGACACACACATACAAGCAGGAGACACAGACACACCACCATACACACAAGTAGAAGATACACACAAACAACTACACACACATACAGGAGATGCACACATGCTTAATGTACACTTAAACACACCAGACAGATTGTCACCAACATCTCGTCTCACCCGTCTGTGGTCTAAGGGAGCAAACAAAAGAAGGTAACATGCAACATGCTACATACAACATGCATCTACAAACTATGGCTACTTTAGACAACTCAGTGTAACTGTAACACTGATGTACAGCATGCATCTACTAACTACTTTAGATAACTCAGTGTTACTGTAACACTGATGTACAGCATGCATCTACTAACTACTGTAGACAACTCCCTATTACAGTAAGGCAGACTTAGTACATTGAACATCTACTGGTTACTATAATGCCATGCAGTTTATCAATGAAAATACAATTTTCATTAGAATCTCTAGTCATTTAGAGTTGTTGCAATCCATGCTAAATCTGTGGGTGTGTGTATATGTATGTATGTATGTATGTATGTATGTATGTATGTATGTATGTATGTATGTATGTATGTATGAATGTATGTATGTGTATGTGTATGTGTGTGTGTGTGTGTGTGTGTGTGCGTGTGTGTGTGTGTGTGTGTGTGTGTGTGTATGTATATGTGTGTGTGTATGTCCTCACCACCACACAGCAGACCGACATCCCTTTTCATCGCCTTCCCACTGGTCACTCCCCACAGCCGTGAGTCCCAGCCAATCACAGAGCCGTCCTCACAGGGCTCGTGGTCCATAAGGTCCGCCCACACTCGGAACATATACAGCTCTAGCTGGCCTATCACGTTCCCAGTGACCATGTTCCTGGAGCGACAGCCCAATCTGAGAGAGCCGCCGGGAGGAATGGCCTGAGCGATGACCGTCCTTTCAGCCACCAGACTGCTGTTCACCTGGGACGTTCCATACAGTCACAGACACACAGATGCAGGAACACACACAGAGACACGCACGCACACAAAGAGGTGAGCACAACTGACACGGAACCGACACAAAAGTATAACGTTCTGTGAACCTACAGCGGCTGTTTCTGTAAAACAGGAAGTCAGTTGTTCACCTTCAGACTGAAGCGGTCCCCCAAAACATCCCTCCTCAGACACACCCTGTGCCACTGTGCGGGTGAGAGGGCGATGGGGAAGCGGTGTCGGACGCCCAGCAGCCAGCCGTACAGGGCCCCCGCGTCCCCCTCCAGGCCCAGGTCGGGGTGGGGGGCCCGAGGGGAGCTGTAGGAGAAGGCCACCCAGGACCCGGGGGTGACCACGCGGACGTGAACGCACACGGTCATGTGGAACAGCAGGGGCAGTAAGGTGTGGTCCTGTAGGGTCCAGTACTCACCGCAAGCGGTCAGGACTGCTTTGCTGTCCCCCAGGAAATACCCCGTCCCTGGAGAGAGAGGGGATGGGGGGAGAGGGAGACAGAGAGAGAGACAGAGCGAGAGAGAGGGGGGAGAGAGAGAGAGAGAGAGAGAGAGAGAGAGAGAGAGAGAGAGAGAGAGAGAGAGAGAGCGAAGAAAAGAGTAGGCGATGGATTGTCAGACTAGATGGGATCAGGGCTTCGAAACAGTAACAAACGCACAACGTTCTCCCTCCCTCTCCGTAGTGTTCTCTCCCTGTCCCTCCATCTTCCTCGGTCTCTCGACCTTTCGCTCTCTCTCCCAATCTCCCTCTTACTCCTTCATTGTCTCTCTTTCTCCCCGCCCCCCACCCCTCTCTCTCTGCCCATCTGCTGCTCCGCTCTTACCCGGGGGTATGAGGCTGAACAGCAGACACAGCCAGAAGATTGTGAAGACGGGTCGCATCGACCTCCTCTTCTCTTTGATGTCGAGGCAGCACATTCTTCTGAAAGTACGCAGACACAGTAGTTACAGTACACACACTCTGTCTGTCTGTCTGCCTTCCTGCCTGTCTTGTCTATCTGTCTGTATGTCTGTCTGTCTATCAGTCAGTCTATTGGGACCGTTTTCCTACTTGTTGTAGTTTTGCCTTATCTGATGACTTTGTTGTTTTATAGCGTAGTTCTGCTATGCACTATGTACAGCACTTTGGATCAATTTGTATTGTGTTAAATGTGCTTTATAAATAAAGGTTGTTGTTGTTGTTGTACAGCACTTTGGTCGGCATTGGCTGTTTTTAAATGTGCTCTGTAAATAAACTGACTTGACTTGTTTGCTTACTTTTCTACCTGTGTGTCTTTCTCAGTTTGCCGCTGATATACATCTACTGATCACTAATCCATAATTTCCATGCCTCCTAATATTTGTATGTTGACAAAGTCCTGTCTCAGTTTGCCGCTGATATACATCTACTGATCACTAATCCATAATGTCCATGCCTCCTAATATTTGTATGTTGACAAAGTCCTGTTAGCCAGCTGCCTGATATATTTCCTGTAGAGGGTCAGTGGAGTGTTATAGGAAAGTCCCCATTGGCCCCTTTGCGTGCAATCCTCCACATTGTGTTTGGTCTGAATGTAGAGAAGTCCCGATGATAAACACATTGTGTCTCACTTCCCCCTCGAACACCTCCACCATCACCACTTCCTTCTCGAAGACTTTGTGAGATTTCTGTCTATAATTTGATGAATTGGTTATAATTTGATGATGATTTTGATGTGTTGCTGTTATAATGGTTATCTACTGTATGATGATGCTTGTTTACAGTATGGCTGTGTGGCTGTGTGAGCGTGCGAGTGTCAGAGAGAGAAAGAGAGAGAGGGAGGGGGGGAGGGGAAGAGAAAACTGTTGTGTGTTG